>NC_056733.1:1973136531-1973164031 GCF_019279795.1 Protopterus annectens
GCAGTTTTGTCATTATTGGTGCATGCATTTTGTTTCATTGTTTACTGGAAAAATGTTCAAAACAATAGGAAGGTGTATCAAAGAGCACATGTATGTTTCATATGCAAGGGGCCTATGATTTGAAAACAGCCCAGAATTAATCTTTATCTGCCACTGGTAAATTTATTTTCTTTGTATTTGGGTTTCAATGCTGTTTCAATGAATGTGAGTTTCAAGGGCAGAGACGTTTTAATGCTAAGTTTGTTTAGCAGATGTCTTAGTGTTTGTGCTGTAAAATGCAAAATAAAACTTTCAAATGAAGTCCAAATCATCATAGAAGTAAATCAATATGCACATTAGTGTTTATGGTAAATGGAGTGAAATAGCCAAGTAATGGATCATTGGAATGGCTGCAGGGGGAGGCTCCATTCGACCATGATTTTGTGAGGGGGAAGAATGGCAAACTTAAAGACAGCCCCAGCTGAACTATATCTCCCAGCTGTCCAGATTTTCAACGAATGAATAGATTTTTGCTTCTTATTTTTGGTTTGTTCCTCATAAAATTTGTGGTTTTCTGGCAAATCATTTAGGAATTAAGTCACTAAATAATGACACACTGAGTTTCAGACTTCATAACCTTCAGAAAAACTCATGCTAAAGTAAGACCTGTTGTTCTATCAACTGTCTCAGTTTATACAAGAGCAATTTTTAGTACTGTTTATATGTTCCCCCAATATATTTGGCCTTGTCCAGATTTATTGCATTAACAGGTTGAGAGGTACATGCAAATAAATTGCTTTATAGAATTAGGCATAGCCAAACCTCTCAACTGTCCCTGATTTTGGCTCAAAATGTTGCTCTTCCCCTAATAATCCCTCCGCAAAATAGCAATTTTGGAAGAAAACATGGAGGGTTTACAATTAAGAAATAACTGTAATAATCAGAGTTATAGATTACTTTCATTTCAGAAATGCATGTAGATTATTTTATTTTGTCAGCTGCTCAAGTTAGTAGTACTAATATTAAAGTGTCCCTTCTTTGACAGGTTCCCAGCTGTATTGTGCGGCTATTTTATATTTTTACATCACCTTTTTAGTCCATTTTTCATAAAATTGTGTTTTTTTTTGGCAAATTAGTGACATATCATTAAAGACTGAAGTTAGAAAATAATGACAGACATTTGAGTTTCAGATTTCATACCATTCAGAAAATTCATACCAATGCAAGACCTATTCTGTTATCTTTCTAAGTTTATAAGAGCAATATTTTAAAATTGTCCTTATTTTTGGGACTTTGTCCCACTTCTTTGTATGGCTTTGTCCAGATTTCTTGCTCTGAGGTTGAAAGGTATGACAAATGTGTCAGGGCCATCACAGTCAGCCAGAGACATTTCAAATTGTGACATATTTGTTGCACCCCACTCCCCCATGTAGTGACTCTGGGTGTGTCAAAGCAAGGCAAGGAGTAGTTATGCAGTGTAAATGTGCAGAGTACCCCCCCCCATCCAAGGTAGACACAAGTACTAGAGTGGCTTTTCATCTGTCCTTAATTTTTGCAGAATGGTCTGGTTTCTGTCATATTTTTTGTACTGTTGATTTATGCTTATTACTCAAAGTGCCTGTTGCTCTGTGTTTAAGTAGCAAGACTTTAATGACCATCAGGTAAGCTTGGCTGAGATCGTAAGATGCAAGTAAGCTTTGATAAGCATACTGTTAAAGAATTGCCAACATTGAAAGCCTTTCTGTTGCCATGTAGAGAATACTTAACTAGATAATGTATAAGCCCTGGTATTGAAATGCATATGACAGTATTTGTAATAAAGGACAGGATTACATTATTTTAAGAAGCTCATTACACTTGGAGACTTCCAGTCATCTCTGCAGGCTTTACCCGTAAGCTAAACAGAATGTCAATTGTGTGGTCCATATCCTGTACAGTAATCCTTTTAAGCAATGTATCTTGAGATTATTTCTTGTTTGCTTTTCATTTTTTACTTTGATCATGTTTTCCCCATGAAACAAGTAGATAGTTGTCAAGCAGCAGGTCTTTTTTTTTGGATAAGAAACATTTTTACAAGTGGGGGCATCAGAGATTTCTACTTTCAGCATATTACTTGGTACTTTAATAAAGCTGAATATAAATTATAATTAGAACTGCAGTGCAAGAACTGGTTTGAGTTGAGTGCTGCCTGTTTTTCTTATACTTGATTTTGACTGGCATTCCATTAATGTATTTAAAAAGTAATTCATTTTTTCATGCCTCACAACCTTTTTGTTTCCATCTAGATATTAAGTAAGCTGTCATGCAGCCAATGCATTGAAATATTTTTATTCTTCTACACTTCATTTTGTCTTGATTGGACTCTCATAATGACGGTTTGGCACCCAGGGCAATGTATTTAGTTAGTTTTTGTGGTTTTGAGCATAGCTCCTCCCCTTTCTAGTTGTCTGCACCCCTTCCCATTGACCCGACCCATTCAGCTGTCTCCTGCAGCCCCCTTTTGATTTGAAGTCACCAGCCACCACTGGGGTAGAGATGAGGTGGGTATGGGTAATGGTGGTTCTGGTTTCAGGGATTAGGAAAGATTTTATTCTGTAGAGAGAGCCAAGTTTTCTGTTAACAGTTTTGATAGTCGAGTTGATATGTAAGTCAAAGTTAAATAATTCCTGAAAATGCATTCCTTTCATGAATGCAACATGATACAATCCTGAGTCAGGACTCATTTTAACCAGTGTTATATCTGCAAAAAGCTTGCAGCTTTCATAAGTACATTGACATTTCCGTATGAAGACTATATATTGCAGTTGCCCCAACATCTGGCACATTTTCTGGCTCTTATATTTGCTATTTAATCTGTGGAAATGAGGTACACTGAGATGGGGAAATTAGTGCTTAACTCAGAAAATGTAAGTAGACTCAGAAACAACTCAGGAAAAATGTAATAACAGTAGGTATGTTGAGGATTAAGTATTAGAAATGTTAAGTATTGAAAGTGGAGTAGTCCATTTGGCTTTGTCTAACAGGCATCATACTTGAATCAGTTCTGCAACCTTTATTCTCTAGTTTTCTGATGAGTACCTTCATGTATGCAAGAATAACTATCTTAAGGTCTGCAATGATAATATATTCCTTGCCTGGAAAGAAGATAAGAGCGATTGTGAAGTAATCAGTCTTATAGTATCGTACAGTTCCTGTCTACCAGTCATCTCATCAACCCCTGTTTGATACAATTTAGGAAAAAATGGGAAGACTGTCATGCAACTGTCACCACTTCTCATGATTCGATGCCAGGTCTTACTGTTCCAGGTCTTTTCTCACAAACTCTATGGTCCCATGTATCCTGTCTTTTGTTTTGAGTGAGAATGCTGATAGGTCATGTTTATAACATCTGAAAAGCCTATAGATAATCAGTTTAGATTGCAGGATTCTCAATCTCATGGGACCTGTTCATTATTTCTGGCTTGTTGAAAAGCTGGAAAGCACTGTTCTGGTAATGCGTCTTATTGTCTGTTGCCATAGTGATGATCTCCTTGAATTTAATGTTAAAATGGAGATTACATTGCGGTCATTTAAATGTTCTCATAGAAGAACATGGCAATATTTACTAATAACTATAAAACAATTAAATGTACATAGAAATGATGATGACATAAGCGTTTAAATGAATTAAGTGTAATCTCCTTCATTTTTTATATGAAAGTCAGGGGGATTGTAGCTATGTCATGAGAAAATCAGACACGTTAATGGAACAGTGTTTTAGAGCTATGCAGCTATACTTAATTGCCTGCAACCTACATTTTTTTCTTTTTGTCCCCTTTTTTGCATAACTGTTAAGTCGAGAAAAAGTGACCATTATCTGAAGAAAATGATCAGTAGAAACAGAGCAAATGAAGAGTGAAGAAATATAAATGTTTGTTAGATAAAGCAGTTTATTTCTTCCAGAAAGCAGAAAGGAACGTAAGTGAGGGATTTGTTCACAGTGGAAACTAAATCAAGACTGGGGAAGTGGATGTTCAAAATAATTTAAGTAAACCAACACTGTGGAAAGTACCATACATGGCGTTGTCAAGGTGGGTGTTACTTTTGATATCTTAGATTCGTACCCAAATTTTAAACGCTGGGATTGCATTGTATAGAACCTGTTGGAGAGAATAATTTGTCTCCCAGAGGTTACCATACCTTTGGAATGGATTCCTACTTCCTATCAAACAGAGAACCTCACTGGCCCTCTTCAAACCCAATCTGGACGGCTGGATAGGTAACTGTACACTCACCCTAGGGGTTACACTTGTTCCCCCTCTTGGACAAGGGCAAGTTGTGCTGATCGTAGAAATAAGGGTAGAAATTGGCTCTGCTTGTAAGGACCCTAAGGCCATTAACCTAGTAATTCCTATAATCCTATGAATATTATCAAAATGCCCTTCATCCAGCCTGTGTTTACTATTATATCAGTTGTGTCAAACAAAAACAAAGGAATTTCAGTTCTTCCTCTCATCTTATATACAGTATCCCTCACACACTCAAATACTTCACTGCCAACACATTCAGTAATAATGAAAACAGCCCGCTCATTTGACAGCCCTGCCTTTCACCACATTTAATAAAAAATCTCCTTCACACCCTTGTTTATCTTATTCACCATCTTTTTTCCACCATATGTTTCCTTGAAATATTCCTGAATTACCTCCATTATAATCTTTTGTTTTGTCCATATTTTCTGACCTTTCCTTTCATCTCTCTGTTTTCTACCTTAACCATCTTTGCCAGAAAAGGACATACCTCTTTTTTCATTCCCTTTTAATTAATCTGTGTCATACAATATCCTTTCTACTCATTCCACTTAACTACCTGATACTTTTTCCACAAAAGATTCATCACTATTTACCTCCAAATTATGCATCATTTCCTTATTAATATTTTTCTATTCTTTTCTGCTATTCCTCCTATTTTTAGTATAATATGCATCCTTTTATCATTTTGGTTTGAAATCTAACTACCATTCTGTCCAAGATTCAAAGAATCCTTGCATACATAAATGGCCCTTGCAAAATGCCCTTTGCTCTCTGAATCACATTTTTCCCACTTAATCTAGTTTCATGTGTTTCTGTAATGCCTTTCCCTTGTACAATGCTATCCTTATTTGTATTCAGTTTTAACCATACACCCCCCTTGTCAGCAGCTCTTTTCCAAAATCCTCATCATCTTGTTAAACCTCTCAGGTAAAACAAAATAACCTCTCTGTTCTTAATGCACACCACTTTTGTACATCTGTTGATAATCTTCCCATACCATATAATTTATTTATTTTTTTTAATCTTGCCCTTTGTTACCAGTCATTCATAAAGTGTTATTCAAATTTCATTATCACTTTCATAGTTATTATCCCATACTTCCTAATCTCTTCAAATAATTATCTCTCCTTTATATTTGTACAGGCAGAAATACCTATTGGTTTAGAAACTTAATTTTCATACCTGACATCCAACATAGTAGCCCTATCTGCCTAATTATACACAGGTCTAATATTTAATTCTCAAACTACTCATACACATAAACTCCCTCCACATCTTTCCTATCCAAACGATATACAACCTGCAACACAATATTTTTCAAATTGAAGTCTATCCTTTACACAAATCTCAATTTTGCATTGCCAGGATATCCCTAACTAGTTCCATACACCATTGCATCACTATTAGCCTTATTAACTCTGTTCACATTTGCAGATAAAATCCACACATTATTCCTGTTCACTTTTTTAAACTCTGGGAGAAAGTTTTTTTCTTGCAAAGATTGTTCATTGTGGTTGGCATAGAAATGAACCGCAATGAACAATCTGTCAAAAAACTAAAATACTAATGTAGGGAGTGGTTGTAAAGCACAGGAGAAAGCTCACTATACCTCTCAGCCTCTTAGAGCAAGAAATCCAGACAAAGCCTAAAATAAAGGGGAGCAGTTGCTCAGGACAGTAAAATATTTCTTTTTGCAATGATCCTTCATTGTGGTTACCATAGAAATTAACCACAATGAACGATCACTGTACTAAAGAAGTAAGTTGTTAATGTAGGAAACAGTGTACAAAGCAATGCCCTCACATTATTCCTGTTCCTTTTCTTTTAAACTTTTGGAGGAAGTTCTCTCTTACAAAGATCGTTCATTGTGGTTACCATAGAAACTAACCACAAAGAACGATCTCGCTAAAAAACTAAGTTATTCATGTACAAAGCAGGGAGAGAAACCTCACCATACCTTTCAGCCTCTTAGAACAAGAAACCCAGACAAAGCTTACAATAAAGGGGGCAGCAGCTCTGGACAGTAAAAGTTTTCTTTTTGCAACGATCCTTCACTGTGGTTGCCATAAGAACTAACCACAATGAACGATCGCTGTACTAAAGAAGTAAGTTGTTAATGTAGGAAACAGTGTACAAAGCAATGCCCTCACATTATTCTTGTTCCTTTTTTTAAAACGTTTGGAGGAAGTTCTCTCTTACAAAGATTGTTCATTGTGGTTACCATAGAAACTAACCACAAAGAACGATCTCTCTAAAAAAACTGTGTTATTCATGTACAAACCAGGGAAGAACCATCACCATATCTTTCAGCCTCTTAGAGCAAGAAATCCAGAGAAAAGCCTAAAATAAAGAAGGGGTGCAGCTGCTCTGGACAGTAAAAGTTTTCTTTTTGCAACAATGCCTCAACAATTGCCTCTCAGCCTGTTAGAGCAAGAAATTTGGACAAACCATGAAATAAAGGGGGTACTTTACCCCAGGTACAACTGCTCTGGACAGTACAAGTGTTCTTTTTTACAACGATCGGTCATTGTGGTTACCGTAGAAATGAACCACAATGAACAATCTGTTTAAAACTAAAACATTAACTCAGGGAATAGTCGCAAAGCATGGAAGGAACCTTATACCTTTCAGACTCTTAGTTGGCAGACAAAGCCGAACATAGTGGGAGGTACAACTGTTCCGGACAGTAAAAGTATTCTTTTTAGGATGATTGCTCGTTGCGGTCAATATAGAAACGAACCACAATGAATGGTATTAATGTATGGAGTAGCTGTAAAGCAGGACAATACCTCTCAGCCTCTTAGATCCAGAAATCTGGACTCTTTTTAAAATTGTTCTTTCAAACTTAGAAAGTTGATAGAATAACAGGTTTTGCATTAGCATCAGTTTTCTGAAGGGTATGAAATCTGAAACTGAAATGGCAGTCTTTATTTTCTAATGTCTTTCTTTAATGATTTGCAATCAATTTTACGAAAAGTGAAAGAAAAATATGAGGCAAAAATATGGACTTCTGTTATAGGACCGTAAAACCAAAGCGTAGTTGACACTGGGAGGCAAAACAGAATTGGAACTGAGGACATACAAGATAGTTAAAAGAAAAAGGACACCAGGGGTGGAAATGTAAGTGGCGTTGTAAAGTGGGTGTGACTTTCTTCAGCTGTAGTGTGGACCCGAATTTTAAACTCTGGGATTGTCCCTTTAATATTTCTTCTTATACCTTATCACCTATGCACATTGAAATTCTTAATAAAGGACTTTCTTTTATTCCTGTTTTTTTTTGTTCCAGAGAATAATTTTGCAAATGATGTTCTTTCCTTTTGTAGGCTTTTGAATTTAATACTTTTCTTTTAGGATAAGACTACTATTGGTTCTCATGAGGATTTTCACTACCATAAATCCACATTTTCGCCACCTATGAACCTTAATGTTTTGCTTTTTCAAAGAAGTGTGCTTAGGGACTTACACTTTGATGGTAGGGAACACCAAGTTGGCCATAATAATGTCTCAAAGATCGAATCTGATTGTATACAGGAGTTGGCTTCCAATCATGAATTGGTAATTTTGGCTGCTGATAAAGGTGGAGCGGTGGTCGTACAAGATTGGGCCAAATACAATAGGGAGGCACTGAGACAGTTATCTGATGTTAGTTATTGCACTCATTTGCCCTTTGATCCTATGGCTTCTTATAAAAAAACAAATTGATCATTTTTTATCTTTAGCTGAGGAGGAAGGCATTATTTCTCAGTTTATCAAACAGCACTTGACTGTCTCTGACTCAGTTCTGTCATATATCTATTTTTTACGTAAAGTGCACAAAAATTTGGATAATCCCCCAGGGAGGCCCATTGTGTCCGGTCATGGTTCATTAACCAAACCTTTATCTCAGTATTTAACTAAATACTTAAAACCTTTGCTTCCACTTATTAGATCTAGGATTCAGGATACAACCAGATTCCTACAGATTGTTTCTGATTCACAACTGGAACCTGATTGGTTATTGTGTAGCCCTGATGTATCATCATTATATACGAACATCCCCCATTGTGCCGGTATTGAGGCTTTGAAATATTGGTTGGAGTTTTCTGAACTATATACACCAAGTTTTAACACCTTTCTTCTTGAAATGACTGAACATGTCCTGACGAAAAATGTTTTTTTGTATCAGGATACCATCTATTTACAGATTAGAGGAACAGCTATGGGTGCTTCTTTTGCCCCGATTTATGCTGATTTATTTATGGCCTTTTTAGAACTTCAATTAATGTATGATTCTAATCATAACATTTTCCTGCAGGACATGGACATATGGAGGCGCTTTTTGGATGATTGCTGGTTGGTCTGGAGGTCAGATTTTATGTATCTTCAGGAGTTTGTTGATTATCTCAATTCAAATAAGTGGGGAATTCATTTCACGGTTAGTTATAGTAAAAATGAAGTGATTTTTTTGGATGTGTTGGTCATTAAGAATTCTGATAACACCTTAAAAATTGTGGTTCATCGAAAGTTCCACCAGTACAACTCCTACCTCCATGTCACCAGCTATCATCCACCTCATATATGTCGTAACATACCCAAGTCTCAGTATATGAGGGTTAAACGCATTTTTTCAGATAACTCTACTTATTCGACACATCGGGATGATCTTACTGCTAGGTTCATTCAAAGGGGCTATAAATTGGGGCAAGTATTGACTGCGAGAAATTCGGTTGAATCTATGCAGCAGGAACAACTGCTGAATTATAACAAGGTTGAGCCTAATAATACTTCGGTATTGCGTTTAACCACTACTTATGGTCGTAATACCGCTAGACTTATTAATAGTGTACAACGCAATTGGAACATTCTCCTGGCTGATGAATGACTATCTGACTTTATTGGTCATAAGTGTGAGTTTTCTTTTAGGAAAGGTAGGAACTTGGGTGCCCTCTTCAATCATTATAAGAAGGGGCATTATCCCTTAGGGGCTAATATCCAGAGAACACTATTAGGCGACCGTCTTAATGGTTGTTTCCCTTGTGGCCACTGTGTATATTGTGTTAAGATCAACAAAACCAAGAGCTTCAGCAGCCGCAACACTGGTATGGTTTATAATATTTCTGCTTTTGTTAATTGCCAGCCTGATTATGATTGGGTCATTTACTTAGCTACATGCAGTTGTTCTGCATTCTACATGGGGCAGACATCTAGGCCTGTCAAGTTTAGAATTGCAGAACACTTATCTGATATTAGGCACCAACGAGCTAATAATGGTCTATACAAACACACATTGAAACATTCCAGTGCTAATTTTAACTTTACTATTATTGATAAAATTCAAGGTAATAGAGCAAGGGTTTTTGGTTGGCATGGCATTCTTAATAAATTGGAGAAAAAATGGATTATTAATTTGTGTGAATTCAGAACCAAAGTCAAACTTAGAACAAACAGCACCAGTTTCAAACGTGAAACACCCTTTCAACATCAAAGACCACTTCAGAGTTTATAAACATGGGTTTATTTAGCGCTTTTGTCAGTTTATAACATAGACTTCATCAGAATACTTTATCTCGAAAATCCACTCATTTAAATACTCTAATTCTTTACACCATGTGATAAAATTCAACCAATAAAACCCAGCTGATCCTGACATCAATAAATATTTAAAAACCTACATACAAAATACTACCATCAACCCCTCTATATCGTTAAGAATATAACAAATCACATAGTATGAAAATTGAAAACACTTGATGAGCATGTACTAAGAATTAGAATTTTTTCACTCCTAAAAAAAAAAAATATATATATATATATATATATATATATATATATATATATATATATAAATACATTGAACATTTGATCAAACTTTATATGAACGCAATTTTAAATAACTCGTAAAGCTAATACCATCATTAAGGCCTGGTTTACATAAAGTGTTTAATCTAACTTGCCAACATAACTCTCTAAAGTCTAAAACATCCTCCCATGGACCACCTCTGGGATCTTGGAATACTTTATCTATGACTGTAAATTTAAAACCATGTGATGGGAAGTTCATAATGTGCCGATATTGGGCACTATTCATACTTTTATTTTTAATATCTCTAGCATGTTCATACATGCATTCCTTTAACTTCCTCTTAGTTTTACCTATATAGAAGCATGCACATGCTTCACATATTGCAGCATGAACTACCCCAAATGTATCACATGTATATTTACCCCTTATTTCTATAAGGGTGTTATTAATGACAACCTGATTAATCTGCTTAACCAGTGGGCATTGTGGACAAAAAACACACTTTTTCTTCCCCATAGAACATTTGTATATGCTTTTTTCATGTTTGCCATCCAGCAACTGCTTAATGGTAAGATCCCTTCTAAACACAATATTAGGCCTACTGCCCAATTTTTCAATTATTCCTTCAAAACCCTGAAAAATATGCCAGTTTTTATTCAATATATTGGCAATGTACTGAAAATCAGTACTAAATTTGGTTACAAAGGAACATTTAAAATCCTTCCTACCTTGTGCTTTCCTTGTTAGTTGCTGGCCCTCTGATGTAACTATACCGTTATCATAACTCAATAATGGTACTATTATACCTTCCTCTCTTTTAATTCTCATTTCATTGAAAATACTCTCTACAAATTCAAATGGATATTCCCGAGAAAAAAATATATCACACAACTTATGACACTGACTCAAAAAATGCTCGTCTTTAGTAACCATATGCGCCAATCTTATGAGTTGGCCTTTCACAACACCTTTCTTAACAAGCAAAGGATGGTTGCTGTCAAAATGCAGCAAACCATTACTATATGTTGGTTTTCTATATAGGTCACTTATAAATTGTGCACCTTCTTTTCTTATTGTCACATCTAAATAATTGATGCTACTATTATCATAGATGTAAGCACATTTTAAAAAACCTGTTGTGCTATTAATATAATCAATAAATTCCTTAATTTCAGTCTCGTCTCCTTTCCATAAAAAATAAATCATCAATATAACGTAAATAAATAATCCATTTATCAATGAAAGCAGAATTCAACAAATATTTTCTTTCCCACATTAACATTACTATATTTGCAAAAATAGGGGCACATATGGCCCCCATAGCAATCCCCGTTTTTTGTAGGAAATACTGACCCTCAAAAAAAATAAAGTTATTCTTAAGCATTACTTCCATCAATGTAACAAGAATTATTACCTGGTTATTTGTAAAACATGAACTGTCATATAAAAATTCTTCAAACCACTCTATTCCTATGTCATGTGGAATTGAACTATATAAACCCACCACATCAACTGTTAAGAAAATTACATCTCTGTCACTTTTCACGCCATTAAATTTAGTCAAAGAATGCCATGAATCTATAAATATATGTTCCTCCTTTTTAAGAACCTCTTTTAATGTAAAATCTATGTATTTACCCATAAATTCTGTTTTTGATTCAATGGCGCTCACAATAGGCCTCATGGGGGGATCATATTTATCTTTATGTATCTTCGGTATACCAAAGCTACATGGGACCTTTGGAAATTTTACTTGTAGAAAATCTAAAAGCCTACCATCTATCATGTCCTGATCCTGCAAGTCTTGTAAAACAAGATCTATCTTATGATATGAAACATTCAAAAACCTTCTTGACACTTCTTCATAAACTGTATCATCCAAAAGTAACACATTTATTCTGTTCACATAGTCCTGTTTAGACATTAGGACCACACCCCCACCTTTGTCGGGTTTCATAACCCGTATTGCATTATTATTAACTAATTTGTAAAGTAACTCTCTCTCACTGTTAGATAAATTATGTACAATGTTGTCCTTACCAACTAACATAGAGTGAAAATCAAAGTCACATATCTTCTCAAATACTGTTAAACAATGTGCTAAAGGAGGGTTAAATAGACTTTTTTATGCAAAATAGCATTGATGGTATTACCAACCTTGTTATCAAACATTAAACAAAAATTCAAGTTTCTCTCAAACATTTTTAAATCTAGAATCACTTCTACTAAGTCAGCACATTTAGTTAACACAACATTCAGGCCTTTACTAAATAAATTAGCTATACCTTTATCATAAAACTGTGTTGTAAAATTGAAAACTGTAAAGTCACCTTTATCGTTATCATGCTAGCTCCTTAAGCCTATGGTTTTCAAGGTAGATCTTTAGAAAAGCCAGGTCACTTCTTACTGTCTTTGTGATTGTAAGAATTACAAATAAAACTCTCCCTAAAGATATAAACTGGGCACTTAGTGTGACTATCCTGATCTAGGATCCGCTGCAATAATAGATAACACTGGACTATAATAGTACGTTCGCATGACGGTTTAAGTTTTACATCAGAAGTGTAGTTATACGCATGCACGCTCAGTCATAACATTTAAAACCACTGTCGCAAAGACACTATTTTAACCCAGTACTCCTTGGTCACCAGTCTCAGTGAACATTTTACTGTTTAATGAACTTTACTTCTGACACATAAGAACTGCAGGTAGCTTAAGATTGATTTCCTGGTACTGTGATCATGGTTCCCTATGTGAAGGCTGGTCAGAGTATCAGATCCTCTGCGATCCAAAGGTAGTATAAGTGCCCCACTGAATTTGTTAAGTTTGCGGATGTTGTAGTTGGTCACACTCTTTACTATCTACCACTAGCAATATAAAATGTTCTATGTAAAGGCACTCCAGTTTACTTATAATCCACACATGTACCATTTTACTAAAACAGCTGATATTCCATAACATTTCTTACATCACAGAAAACAATAAATGTCTAAGTGATAATGGAAAACACTGGACTGAACGTAACTTGCACTCATATTCATAGATGTGAGTTACGCTCAAGTCCAGCATTCTCCATTACTGCTAGAGCCACCAACCACAGTCAACCACACTCACATTTCCCTCTCTCTTAGATGACACAAAATTACACAATTTTTATACAAGATATATATATATATATATATATATATATATATATATATTGTGGGAAGAAATATCCAGGGAATTGTTATGGTTAGGCATGTATAGGCCCTAGGGCCAATAGCCTAGTACCAACCTATGAACCTATAAAAAGAAGTGAAACAGGAAGGGTCCCCAACAGGGATACTTATCTGCCCACAATGAATGGAAAGTGTTATGGGACGTAAGATTGATGAACCACTATGAGAGATGAAGTTTTCTTCACACACACTGGCAGGAAAAAAATCTGAGGAACTTTGCACCCATACTTTCCTTATGTACCAGCACATAGTTTCATGCATAAGCCATATATCAGATGTATGGCATCAGAAAAATGCACCCAAGCATTGGTATACTGGCTGGACATATAGTATCTTTGGCAGGATAATTCCCATTAGTAATCAGTACTGCAACAATGAGCTAATGAACGATATCCTGATATATATATATATATATATATATATATATATATATATATATATATATATATATATATATATATATATATATTATTTATCTACATTGTGCATTTAGATGCTACTCCCCTAAACAATACACATACTTAGCATGACTTTCAGAAGGAGTAATCTGTTTGCTGCAGTCACATTTATTTGAAGAATGAGACACAAAAGCATAGCTAGGGAGGTGTGAGGGAGCAGCTGCTCTGCGGCCAAGGTGTCAGGGAGCTTGACTGGCTGATGCTGACTAAGTGGTTGTGAGGTACTGGAATTCACTTTCTGAATGCTCGTAATGCATTTGCGATCCATGCTGTAGCGTTTTAAAACTCTGTGTATGCTAGAGTGCAGATACTGCTGAAGTGCTTAACCAATCCACGAGTGGTATTATGGAACTTAGACAATAGCAAATCACTAGTTACATTTGTAGCAAGTAGTTTGTTACACTCTAGAAAGAAGAATATTTTTCTTCTTTGTTTCACCTTAACTCAGAGGAGAGGGGGGGGGGTGAGATCAGGGAGATGCACAAGGCACCACAACACCAAGCTATGGCTCTCTTGAGACAGGGTGGCAAAAAAAGGCCAAAGTCGTGAATCAATCCAAATAAAGCCCCAGCAACTAGACAGTAATGCCCACTGAAAAGGAAGAGGCATAAATAACCCAGAGGCAAGAAAAATACTTCCCAAACTAATTAATACAGAAAGGAAAGGTGTCAAAGAAGATCACCAGTCTTTACCCATTAAATAAGAATAAAACTTCACAAATAGCAAATATATAGTGAATTGCCTGGGGCTATTTAGAATCCAGCCACATGCATTAAACAGCAGGAAGAACATGGAGGTGGAGAAGACGGATGCTAAAAGCTTCTTATGAAGAAGGAGGATAAGAACAGCTTGGAGAAGTTTATTCAGTGAGCGGCACAAGCACAGCACACTCAGTCATACAGGTTATGGAAGACTGAAACCCCCCAGCAGTCACCATAAAGATATATACAAGATACATTACTAGAGAAGCATGTATGCAGGCAGAATATTCAAAGCAGTAATCACTACAACAAAAGAAACAAGGTTAGTAAAAAATGTGTTACAAATGGAATTTAAAAGGAGACTTATATTCCACTCCTAGTATATGTGGGCACTGTACTAAAAAAAGTTATAACATTTTCTGTTTTCTTATGAAAGGGGAAAGTCCACTCAATCATCTATAATTTGTGTCTTTCGGCTTTTCCCGGTTAGGGGTTGCCACAGTGGAACTCCGGTCCGCTAATGATTGGTAGTTGATTTTTATGTGCTGAGTTACCAGCCCTGACGCACAACCTTCAACGAAGGTACGCCCATTCGTGCATGTCTTTACGCAGAAGACGCTCTAGCTGAGAATCGAACCGGACAGCATCTTACTGTAAAGCGACAACGCTAAACAAATATTATTACAAACATAAAATGCAGACCACATTTTGCACTAAAAACTGTGTCTGATGTACAAGGCACATTTAATCTTTTTACATTACAACTAAATGCTATACTGAAGTTTTACAACACAGAGAAAAAAATAAAAACTCTCAACAGACGTGTTCAGCCATTCTACAAATGTTTCAAAATTGTATTAAAGTACTCCAAAAACAAACACAGAGTTCCTTTTTCAAGTGCAGGTATGCCCCTGAGTGGATGTTATAGGCTCAGAAAAGGCCTTCCAGTGTCAGGTGGACCCTCATTCTTCAGCTTCAGGCCTCATAACATTTTCAGAAGGTTAAGTTATTCCCTATATCTCTCACAGTGTCAGAAATTAGTGCTTATTTAACAAGTAACCTCTACATTATAACTTGAATTAATTTAAAAAATCATGTTAGACCCCAGGCTAAACACTCAATTTTTGCTCCACAGTGCATATTCAAAAAAAAACTTAATTAAATGAGTTCCTTAGTGTGCCCCTAGTTTATTAAAATCCCAGGTTACATTAAAAGAAGACAAAAACTTTAAATAGTTCAGACCGTGATCTTCAGAAGTCTGTATTAAGTAATAGTTCTGTGACTAATTGATCCCACTTGTTTAAAACCATTTTTAAGAAACCCCTTTAAAACAACTCCTCTCATTTATCAAGTTATTAAAGTGCCAAGCCAAATACTGAGCACTCATTGTTCCACTGCGTAATACTGAAGTATAAATCTCACAAAAACATGCATCCAAGAAGCACAAAAAATTCTATTTTACTAACAGAACTGAAACTTTATGCAGTTAGATCACTGCTCTACTTCAGAAAATAAGTCATGTAAACAAACAGACAAGCTTGTCTCTACTGACCTGTTTTCCATGTAAATTTCAAAGCGTCATATCATAACACGTATATTTATGCTTTTGGTCACTTATTTTTAACTCTTCTTCATTTATAACATATGGGAAGCTTATGACAAAAGCCACTGTCTCACAACTGCTCCAGAATAAGTCTATCCTAAAATCCTTCATAAAAGTAACAAGTACAGATAAAAACTAACCACAAGTCATACAGTAGCATAAAGAAAGGCATGAGAGAGAAGATTAAATTATTTTTATTCTCCAAAGGAAGTTATTAACAAGTCTGTTACTTCAGCATGACCAGGGATAATCTGCAGACATAATGCATGCAGCACCTACTAATTTCACCATTGTTTGAAATTTTGAAGAAAATATTTCAAACATTGAGCATATAAGACAAGATTGAAATTTCATCCATTTGCTGCAAAAGTGACGTGTTGCATTTACATGGTCATTTGAACAGTGTTTTGACAGTTTCAGCCTAACACTGAACTGTATACACCAGAAAAAGAAGTTATGTCTTACCATAACATTCCATCTGTATTGTTGATCCTCATTCAGTCATTATGTGTGGGTATCGGTTCCGACCTCGGAAGCTTTCAAGCTCACGTCAGCTACAAACTCTCGAGCTAAAATTCTTACCCAGAATTCTCCTCTCCCTGTTACCTCAGATTGTGTTTGCAAGTCAAAAGAAGGTAGAGACTACCTCTGGTCAAATGACTTAATAGAACCGGATGGTGAGATCCACTAGAAGCCACAGGAGGGGGAAGGAGGGAGGGTCGTAATGACTGAACAAGGATCAACAATACAGATGGAACATTATGATAAGACATAACTTCTTTATCTGATATTGTTAATCCTCGTTCATTCCTTATGTGTGGGACAGAGTCCCCCGCTACCTTTATTCCTGGGAGGCTTTCATGGAAGGACATTCCTGAGCACCACAGAACCAAAAGATGCTCTTCCCCTGGAGGCTAAATCCAATTTGTAATGATTGATGAAGGTATGAGGCGTAGCCCAAGTTGCAGCTGCACAAATGTCATGAAAAGAAGCTCTGGCATGGAAGGCAGCAGAAGTTGCCACCGACCTTGTAGAATGAGCCTTTATGGTAGTAGGTAATGGAATATTACGTTGTCTATAAATGAAGGTCACACAGTCTTTCAACCATTTAGCCAATGTTACCTTAGCAGCAGCACATCCTAATCTAGGTCCAGAATAGGCCAAAAATAACTGGTCTGATTTACGAGAGGCCTTAATCCTGTTCAAGTAAAAGCAAATTTGCCTGTGAATATCTAGGGTATGTAGGAAATACTCTCCTTTGTTTGAATAGTTGGGGAAGAAAACTGGCAATTCAATGGTTTGATTAATGGACATTTCAGAGATCACTTTTGGCAGAAATTAAGGATTAGTTCTCAATGACACTCTATCTCTATGAAAAATTAATTATGGATTCTTGATGCATAAGGCTTGAAGCTTAGAAATACGTCTGGCAGAAGTAATGGTGACCAAAAACAAGGTTTTCCATGACAAGTATTTGAGGTCGCAAGAAGATGCTGGTTCAAAAGGTGGCATTGTCAAAGCTTGTAGAACTAATGACATGTCCCATGGTTGAGTAGGTTCTCTAAAAGGGGGTTTTAGATGATTCACACCTTTTATGAAAGTCTTGCATAATTTGTGTGACATAAGAGAGGAGTCTTGGACACCATCATGGAAAATAGATATTGCAGCCAAATGAACTCTAATGGTAGAGGCCGATAGACCGGATTGAAAAAGGGTGGCTAGATACTCCAGTACTATCGACACTGGTGCTGAAAAAGGATCTACCTGTTTTTCTTTCAGCCAAAAAGTAAATCTTTTCCACTTGCTTAGATAAGTAATTCTGGTGGAAGACTTATGAGATGCAATAAGAATGTCACTTACTGGCAAAGAAAGATCATTCTGCCTGGCAATCAAGGGAATTGGAGGAGCCAAGCTGTGAGCTTCAGACTGTCCAAGTTGGGGTGAATCAGATTCTGCGGATGGGAGATCAACCCCAGGGTTGGATGGAGAATCCATGGTTGATCTAGCAGGTGAGGCCAAAGGAAGGGGAACCAAATCTGACGAGGCCTATATGGTGCTATGAGGATCACTTTGCTCTTCAACCAGCGGGCTTTCTTCAGAAACAGGGGAATGAGGGGGAGAGGTGGAAATGCATAAAGTAGACCCAAGGGCCAATTGTGGACTAGAGCGTCCCTGGGTGACTGTCCCAGAGGGGGAATCAGGGCGAAATAGTTTCTGCATTTGTAGTTGGTCGGGGACGCAAAGAGGTCACAGCAAGGAAGACCCCAGCGGTTGAAAATCTCCATTGCTATCAAGGGATTCAGGGACCACTTGTGAGATTGTAGAATACACCTGCTGAGTCTGTCTGCTATCACGATGGAACTCCCGGGAATGTGCATTGCTAGAAGAAAACGGTTGGTAGCTATCGCCCATTGCCATATCCTCATAGCCTCTCGACAGAGTGGGTAAGATTTGGTTCCACCCTGTTTTTTGATGTACCAGACCACCACCATGTTATCTGATTGTATCACAATAGTCCCAGACAGCAGCACGGGATGGAATGCTTGCAATTCCAGAAGCACCGCCCTCAGCTCTAGAACATCTATATACAGATGGGCATCCATTTTGGAACAAGTACCTTGGACCGTCTGTCTCTGACATAGCCCCCCCCCACCACATCAGGGAGGTGTCCGTTGTCAGTGTAGCCTTGGGCTGTTGGGGGGATAAAGGGCTGTGACTACTGTGATGGGTTGTGGGCCATCCACCAAATTAAATCCTGTTTGCACCTGTGAATTACCCGAATCTTGGCTGAAAGAGGATACTGAAAGGGATACCATTGGGTGAGCAGTAGACATTGTAGAAGCCTCATGTGATACCTGGCAAGGGGGACAATGGTGATGGAGGCTGCCATGGAACCCAACAACAGTAGAACAGAGTGAGCTGTGGATTTCTCCCTTGAAAGGATTGGGATCAGTTGTTGCTTTATCCTTAGAATTCCGTGCTCTGGAATGGATGCTCTGCAATTCTTTGTATTCAAGATGACCCCTATGAATTCTGTGGACTGACATGGGGTGAGATTGTATTTTTGCCAGTTTATGGTTATTCCTAGCCTTTCTGCAGAGAGGAGAGAGTATACGAGGGCTTCTTCCAATAGATGTCTGGTGGGGGTGGAGATGAGCCAGTCGTCTAAGTATGGAAACACCTGGAATCCTTGTAGTTGCAAGTGAGCTGTGATGACTGCCATGCACTTTGTGAACACTCTGAGGGCTGTAGAGAGTCCAAAGGGCAGTACTCTGAATTAGTAGTGACTGGCTCCCGCATGGAAGCGAAGGAATCTTCTTGATGGCCTGTCCACATTTATGTGGTAGTACGCATCTTGAAGATCTATTGAGCACATCCAATCGTCTTTTTCCAAAAGCGTAAGGATAGACTGTATTGTGACCATCCAGAATTTTTGTACTCTTACAAACTTGTTTAATACGCTGAGATCCAAAAGTGGTCTCCAGTCCCTGGTTTTCTTTGGCACCAAAAATAGTCTTGAGTAGAATCTGGATCCTATCTGGTCAAAAGGGACTATTTGGATGACTCTTTTTCTTAGCAGCTTTGAAATCTCTAATGCTGCTTTCTCCCCTTTGACTGGGTGGAACGTCGGATAAGTTTGTTGGGGGAGCAGGACAAAGATCGAAGGGAATATGATAACCTCTGGTTATTATCCTTTGTACCCAAGAATCGGTGGTGATGGTTAGCTAGGCAGAAGGGTACAAGGAGAAACGACCCCCAACCACTTCCAGAGGAAAGCAGTTGGGCCTCTCTTCAGGAGCACTGGTAGGATTGGCCAGGGAAAGAGTCCCTGGAGCCCTGGTTATGTGGACCCCCTCTGCCCTGAAAAGGGCATCTTCCCTGTGCGTTTCCCCCTCTGCCTCTAGGGGAGAACTCAGCCTGTGTGTCACAGAAAGGACCCTGAGACTTTTTGTACCATATCTTCCCACTCTTCTGGTTTCTGGAGAAAGCCCGTTGAGGGGAAGAATAACAGACACCCAAGGCAGAAAGGGTCTTACCATCCTGTTCACATTTGGCCAGTGTGCTTTTAACCTTGGGTCCAAACAATGAAGAGACTTCGATGGGAGTGTTGAGAAAGGAAGCCTTGATGGGTTTTGTGAAATTACACAAGCGCATCCAGGCATGTCGTCTCAGAACAATGCCTGAACTCGCCGCTCTAGCTGCTCCTTCTGATGCATGAGATATCAGGTGTATGGAGGAGTTAGATATTGATTCAATGGTGGCTAGCTGAGAGGCCACTTTGTCATGGACCTCATCAGACAAGGCAATAGCCAAAGTTTCAGAGAGCTCAGAAATTGAAACTCTTTGAAGCCTGGTAAAATGTGCCATATAGTTCAGGAACCTGATTGCAAAGGTCGCTGATGCAAAAGTACACTTCCCTATTCTGTCCAGAGCCCAGGACTCTTTGTTGGGCAGATGGACAGTCTGGCTTTCTTCTTCCACCAGGTAATTTTTAGTTGCGGCCTCCACCACCAAAGCATCTACAGGAAGACCTTTGGACCAATGGGGGTCAATAGCAGGAGGGGACAAAATTTTATCTGGCCTCCGGGGAATGGCCTCAACTGTGTCAAGAGCCCTCCACACATGCTGCAAGATGAGCCAGACCAGTTCGTCGGCAGGTGGAGTAACCCAGAAAGTAGGGGGCCAGGTGCGAAAGGCCTGCAGGAGCACAAACTCTTCAGAGGTCAGGTTCGAGGGTTGCCAGTCACCTCTCTGTTTAAGAATTTCAAGAATATCACCAAAGGATACCTCAGAGGGTGAGCGAGGGGACCCTTCCCCATCATCAAAGTCTGTGTCTTCAGTAAGGGACTCCTCTGTGGAGTCCATGTGCTTCCTCTTGCACGAGCTTTTTTGATGAACTTCCTCAGAGGGAGAAGCTGGGGAAGACAGCGCAAAAGGGGTTTCCTGTGGGAGTATATCCTGAGGCCCTTGCGCCCGGTGTCCACCAGGAGCAATTGTGTACATAGCGGTCCAGAGAAGGGTGGGGAGAGTGATAGCACAGGATCGCCAGTCGATGCCAGAGCCTTCTCCATTAGCTGGAAGGCCGGTCCACCTGAAGAGGGGTGAGTGTCCAGGACAGGGATCACCCCTCTCCTAAGTGGCTCAGCCTGCCAACTCAGAGTCCCTGGATGGCTGTGAAACACCAAATTACGTACACCACAGTTGACATCCTGGGTTATAGCAAAACTCTCCTGCCATGAATGCAACTGTGGCTCAATAGTGAGGTCCATAAAGGGAACCGTAGAGGGGGAAGACTGTGCTATATGAAGGGGCTTCAAAGGCAATGAAAGGGGAGAATAAGTAGAGGTCTTTGGCAAAGGGTGATCACCACCCGAGGAAGGATAGGTCCTGGAGGGCGGGATACCTCTGGCCAAAAGCACTTGATCCACAAGACGCAACACGTCATGTTCAGAAAGTTTTCTAGTGGATTTCACGGACACGGCTGAGGGGGAGTCAGGTCTATCCAAAGATGAAGCAAGCTCGGTGCCCACCTCGCAGGTTTGCACTGAAAACAATGGGGCTGTAAAGGACTGAACTACAGGTGTCTGCACCGAGGTGCCAAAGTCATGGTCTGCACCAACAATAAGGTTGGTACCGAAGTGGTTGTCAGCGCTAAGGATGGAACCAAAATAATTGGTGCTGATAACTGAATTGTCGGTGCTGAGAGGGTAGTTGATGCCGGATAAGTTGTCGGAGCCGAAAGGGCAATGCGCATTGAAAAATCCATCGATGTCTTAACAGTCTGCATTGACTGGACAGTCGGTGCTAATAAAGAAGTCTGAACCGAGGAGCCCCTCGGTACCGATACGTTAAAGGGCACGCTAGTCGGTGCCGAAGTCACAGATGGTGCCGATGGCCTCATTGCCAAAGCTCTAGGTACTGAAAGCGCTGGAGCCGAAGAAGTCAAATCCGAAGTGGAAAGCTTAGCTTTCTTAGGTCTCGGTTCGTGGGAGTCCCCAGTAGGGGACGAAGGAAGAGACTTGGCCTTTATATGTTCATCACTCTTTTTCTTATGGGATCTTGGTGGGGTTGAAGCCTCTGACCCAGAAATAGCCTCTGAAAAAGGAGATTTAAGTAGCCCCTTCAATATCAATTTATTTTTTCTCTCAATCAATGTCCTGTTAGAGAAATTCTTACAAATCGCACAGGGCGGGTCAACTGTTAAATGAGGCATACCCAAGCAATAGACACACAGGGAATGTGCATCTGAAGTTGGTAATTTATGGCCACAATCTGAACATCTTTTAAATCCTGGACTACCTTTTTTATCTGCATTGTTAAAAAGAAAGAAGGAAAAAACAGAAAAAATACTAGCAATGGTACAAGAATTACCCGAAGATAAGAAGGAAAGGGGGTTTACCAATGATAGTAAAAAAGAAATTACCTTGCGGTAAAGAAGAGGAAAGGAATTGAAAGGATTCAAAAAAGGATAGTCGCTAAATGCGATAAGGTAAGAAAAAAATATCTAATAACTTTTCTGTGAGAAAAGGTTGTTTTAGATTTTAGTATGACAAAAAAAATTGTACTTGGCTCAAGAGAAGTATCTTGACACGACCGAATGGCGATGTGGCAAATGAAATCTGAGGTAACAGGGAGAGGGGAATTCTGGGTAAGAGTTTTAGCTCGAGAGTTTGTAGCTGACGCAAGCTTGGAAGATGGCCTTCTCGGTTCTGAGGTCGGAACCGATACCCACACATAAGGAATAAACGAGGATTAACAATATCAGATCTTTACTTTCACCACAAAGGATTAATCAGTGCTGCAAATGCGGATGGCAGGGAACAAAAACATTTTTCCATATTATGTGCCATACTGCACCCTTAGTATATGCTCAGACATGCCAACTTTTACACTTTGTATTCATTAAAAAAATGGCAAAAGATTGAGATGACCACTGTTGCAATGATCATAGATTATTTATTTATACTTTCTCCACTCAATGTTAATCATCTCCAAAGAAATGAATGGCTATATTTACTCAGTAAAATAGCCATAACTACTGTCAGGCTCCATGGTTGGATAAAGTCCTGTCTTTGACTGAAACTTG
Source organism: Protopterus annectens (assembly GCF_019279795.1). Taxonomy (NCBI): domain Eukaryota; kingdom Metazoa; phylum Chordata; order Ceratodontiformes; family Protopteridae; genus Protopterus; species Protopterus annectens. Next base: position 1,973,159,652 of record NC_056733.1, read on the forward strand.
AGTAGTGGGGGTTGGAAGTAAGTTGCAGAAGCCAAGCTCACCCATCCTCGTGGAAGGTGACATTCTAATCGGTGTGTTACAGATGTGTTATAACCCTTATTTTCATATTAATATGGCCATCATGTTACAGATGTGTTATAACCCTTATCTTCATATTAATATGGCCATCATGTTACAGATGTGTTATAACCCTTATTTTCATATTAATATGGCCATCATGTTACAGATGTGTTATAACCCTTATTTTCATATTAATATGGCCATCATGTTACAGATGTGTTATAACCCTTATTTTCATATTAATATGGCCATCATGTTACAGATGTGTTATAACCCTTATCTTCATATTAATATGGCCATCATGTTACAGATGTGTTATAACCCTTATTTCATATTAATATGGCCATCATGTTACAGATGTGTTATAACCCTTATCTTCATATTAATATGGCCATCATGTTACAGATGTGTTATAACCCTTATTTTCATATTAATATGGCCATCATGTTACAGATGTGTTATAACCCTTATTTTCATATTAATATGGCCATTATGTTACAGATGTGTTATAACCCTTATTTTCATATTAATATGGCCATCATGTTACAGATGTGTTATAACCCTTATTTTCATATTAATATGGCCATCATGTTACAGATGTGTTATAACCCTTATCTTCATATTAATATGGCCATTATGTGCAGATGTTATCTTGCAGGGTGATTTGACCCCGTGTCCTTAGAAAATACAGACTGACTTGACTCTTGCCCTTATAACAGTGTAGCTGGTATTCATGGCAGTTGTTAACATGCAATGTGAGATGATCCTTGGCCTTATAACTTGCAAAGTGACCTTACCTTTGCCCTTATATCAGTGTGGCTGGCATTAGCTGCAGCTGTTAGTATGCAGGGTGACATGACCCTTTTTCTTTATATCTGACAGCATTGAAGATTAAGGCTATGAGCTGTTAAAAAGCTGCTAATTGTAGTCCATATGTTGATTGTCCATGTCTCCATTTACCTACTGTGCAACACTTAGCAAGTGCCTTACAGACAGTACTCTGTGACAACTGGGAAACTGGGTTCCTCAATGATCTCCCATAGCACATTCTTAGTAACTACCTATGAATCTGTCTATAGAGGATGACAAGAGCCTTGTCCTTACAACAGTGAGCTAGGCATTAGATGTTGTTGTTGCTGTTAACATGCAGGAAGACATGACCCTTGCACATAAAATGTAATGTCTGGCTTTATCTGCTACTGCTGTTACCACAAATGGTGAAATAATGACCAACTGCCAACTAAAAGGTCCTCAGTGCTTTTTTTCATCCAATACACCTGAAAGCTTGCAAACAAGGCAATACAAGCTATGAGCTGTTAGGCAATGGACCTGTCTTTTTTCCTGAGCTGAACAATACCTAGGCATATGTGGTCTGTTTTCCTCCTCTTTTTGAATTCTCACCTTACAGGAGCTAGTTGATCAGAATATGTTTTTATTTAAAACATTTTGTTTAATGATCTATTTCCTTAATATGATTTTTCTAGTTTTAGTTTGCTCTTATGGTTTACTTTCTTAATATAATTGTTCGAGTTTCAGTTTGTTCTTCTGATATTGCTCCCTGATGTGAAAACCTCAAGTCTGACAGCTGAGAGCCATAAGAAATGTTTAATTGCTGATTTTTCTTTTTCTTTTTTATACCACAACATGTAATAACTGCTGTTCATGAATCATACAATCTGTCCTTTTTACATAACAGACTGATGAAGCACATTCATGTGAGAAGGTAATGTTTCATAAGAATGTACATATTTGCTACTAATGGCATTTTAACACACACACACACACACACACACACACACACACACACACACACACACACACACACACACACTTTTCACTCACTCTGCAAAAGTCATGCACAGGCCAAACCATTTTAAGCATGCAGCGTTTCCAACAGAGTATTATACTGTGCCTTTAATAGTGTTTTACTAAATGTCTCCTCTTTTGTTTCACTGCCTGTTTCTTCAACTAGTATTTAACACATTTATATTGTGTTATTTAAATATACTTTTTAAACCTTATTCCTGACAAAATAACTGTAAAACTTTGCACTTTATCCCATTTTCATATTTATTTATTTGTTTGTTGGATTTTCAGATATGTGGGTTGGTCCAAGAGCTTTTTTAAGCCACAACCCAGATGCCAAGGTACAAAGTAGTGGTGTTGAAGAAGCAAAATCAAATGCAATGACAGTAACCAAGACCATACTTATGATGGATGCACACGCTATGACACTTTAAAGGAGTTGAGAACTAGTTTCAGATAATATGAAATTCTGCATATACAAAGTAAAGATAACATTTCACACTGGTATATAAAATATTTCCACAAACATTTCATAGTAGTATGTAAAATCTTTTCACAATAGTCATCCTCTTATCCACAGCGCTTTCACATGCAGCCACATTCAGAGAAACAGAGCAGTATTGAAGAATCAATTTAAAACACAATTACAGTCAAATTCTGAACTACAGTGGTTTTGATTTCATAGTTAATGGTCTTAATGACACTCCTGATTACAAAGTGGAAGTAATCTTTCTGCATGGTTAAGACCACGTAAGAAATTTCTGGAACTTCTGGCCTAAAGATTATATGATTATCATCTGCAAACATTGCTCAGAAGTTAACAGCTATTATGCAAAAAAAGGAAGCCAATCTGGTGGTCCCCTGCCATAAACAAACTTTACAACAAAAGGAAGAAACTTTTGCAGAAAAGAGGAAAATCCCAGGATGCAAAAAACTCCCTTACTAGCCTCAGTAAGAAACTGAGATGCCTCATAAAATCCTCCAAAGCTAATTACGAAAATAAAATTGCCAAAGATTCCAAAGACAACCACAAAGCATTCTATAACTATGTCAAGAATCTAAATGGCAATGCTCAGATCTGCTCTGAGCTAAAACAGAATGGCATTAAATATACTGATCCGAAGGATATTGCCAATATCCTGGCAGATCGATTCAGTGCCAACTTCACCCCCCTCTCACCCCCTAAATGGCCCATCTCAATACCGGAAGATTGCCAAATTCCAGTAATAACGGCCACACAGGTACAAAACGCACTCTCTAAAGCCAAGAATACAGCATCCATGGGACCAGATGACATCCCGGGCTGTGTACTACATGAACTACAATATGAACTGGCACCTCACCTAAGTGTCATGTTTAATCATAGCCTCACCTCAGGTTTCGTGCCCACTGAGTGGCGCAGAGCTACAGTTATCCCAATCCACAAGGGGGGATCCACCTTGGATCCCGGAAACTACCGTCCCATCAGTCTGACAAGCCTTATCTGCAAGGCCATGGAGCGTAGTATCATAGAACTTATAAACAAAGACATTGGCAACCTTCAAACACTGGACCCCACCCAGTTTGGGTTTGTGAAGGGCCGATCTTGTCTCCTGAACCTGATTGACTTCTTTGAATCAGTCTCCGGAGCCATGGACAAGGGTAAGGTGGTCCACACAGCCTATCTAGACCTTGCCAAGGCCTTTGACACCATCCCCCACTCTGGAATCATAGATAAACTTACTAAGTTGGGCATTAATCCCTATGTCACCCAATGGGTTGCTAAATGGCTTACTGATAGAACCCACACTGTAAAAGTAGCCAACTCCAAATCCAGCTCCAGACAAGTGACAAGTTGAGTACCTCAGGGTTCAGTCCTGGGGCCACTCTTGTTTGGTATCTACTTCTCTGAAGTACAGATCAACACTAAGGGACTCTGGCTAACAAAGTTTGCAGATGACTGCAAACTAGGAGCCATTACTGAATCACCAAATGATGTGGATACTCTACAAAATGGCCTTACAGAAACAGATGCTTGGTGCCAGAGCCATGGGCTCAAGCTCAATGCCAAGAAATGTATTGTTATCCCCTTTGGGAAAAAACATGTATCCATGAATTACCATATAGGTGGCAGTACACTAAACACAGAAAGTGGGATAAGAGACTTAGGGACACAGGTGGACAGTGGTCTCACCTTCGATAACCACAACGCCACAACAGTCAGGAAATCCTTCTATGTGGCACACCTCATCATGAAGGGCTTTTCATCCAGGAAAAAAGAGGTCATTGTCCCACTGTACTCATCCCTCATTAGACCCATTATAGAATACAACGCCCCATTTGGTATGTACCTCTCAAGACATCTGCAACAACTGGAAAGGCCTCAGAAATACCTCACTAAAAGAATCACAGGCCTAAAGCAGATGCCCTACGCTAACCGCCTTAAAAAACTCCAGCTATACTCTGTCGCATATTGTCTACTCAGAGGCGATCTCTGCTTAACATACAAGGCCATGTCAAACCCAGAGCTGTTGG
>NC_056733.1:1973169031-1973251389 GCF_019279795.1 Protopterus annectens
GATAAAATATTCATAACTAGAAGTACAGAGCATATGGAAGGTATTTAGGGATAATTTTGACATGAAATATAGGTTTCTAATTCAGGAACAGAGTAGGCACCCATGACAGAATTACAGTTACAAACCAGTTTACACACAATACATAGGACAGCAGGCTGGAAAACAGTAGAGAGATGACACCTTACTTATGTAAGCTCTGGCTAGCATTTTATCTACATTAACATGAATTAAAGTTCTCTAACAATATATATTAAACCAGTAGAAAATTGTATTTTTATTTTTATTTTATTTTACATTTGTTGACCGGGCTGGTTCAACTGGATATATGTCCATTTCAGCAGAGGCCCGGGGAGAAAAGCTCCAAATGCAAAACATTAAGCATTAAAAAGCATTAAACAACATTAAACATTAAAAAAGTTACAAATCGAGCTCAGAGAAAAAAATAATAGTATCATAATAGTATTTTTACAGTGGTTGCTATAAGCAAAAATAAGAGTTAGAGTTTGTATACTGCAGGATATGTCCCTACAGAAGATTCATTTTGGATTCTGTTTCTCACAAATAAATGCCATTCAAGACGGATACATTCATGTGAAGGTGGTTGCACCACAGAATGCAGTATCTGAAGGGAAAAGAACATTCTGTGTATCAGGCCAAAACTGCAAATAATGTTAATTGAAGACTTTCCTACACACCCTTTACTTACTTTAATACAATTGGAGGTCAATGACTTAGATGTGCCTTGATGTCACTGCGCATTAATGGTGTAATAAGCAAAAAGAAATTGCATAAAATTAACAAGGTGACTAAGTAATAAATAATCCAAACAACTCAATGACTACATATTAGCTCAATGAAACGCACACTGAATGATGTCATTTTAGCCAGAGTGTGGAGTAAATAATGTCTGAAAAGTGTGATAAGAGGCTTGATAGTCATGGATAAAAAAATTAAACAAAAATAACATAACAGGTCACTGTATTTCAGAAGAAAAGAACTGTCACTAGTTAGAGTTTGTATACTGCAGGATGTGTCCCTACAGAAGATTCATTTTGGATTCTGTTTTTCACAATTAACCGCTTACAGTGAGAGATTTGTCATGGTGCATCACTATCACGGTTTGCTGCTTCACAAAACCTCTGGTTGCCAGCACAGAGGGTAAAGCCTTGACTATAGCCCAAGTGACCTGAACTCAATTAGTAGCTTGGTCATCTGAGGCTCTGGCAAGAGGAGGATGGGTGTTTATTTGGGCACACCTGACAGCTGATCTCGGGCAGAGACTGGGGATGCTCAGGACAATGCTGCCTTTAAGGAGGTGGGAGCAGTGGCTGACTCACCAAAGAGGCAAGAATATAAGCCAGCTCACTCCCCTGTATGACTGTTACTAGCCATTATGGGCATGTGCAAGAGAGGCAGGAATGTAAGGCGTACAAAAAATCCCTTCTCAGCAGCAATGTAATGCTGCCCAGGAGAGCCTCAGTCTCCTCACTGGCCAAGAACAGGTCAGAAAAAGTCTGACAGAAACCCAGTGAATGAGAAGAGGCTCACAGCAGTAGCTAATGGTCAGCTGCAGGAGTGGAGCCAAAACATTAAAATTATCCTAACAGATACAGAAAGTCTACATACATCTATCTTGTGCCAAGGTGTACTAGCAGTTGGCACCATTATGGATCAGTTAAATTCAGTGTATTTCTATGTTTGTGATACCTTTGTGTGCTATTAAATTACTATATTTATTCTGTTTTGTTATCTTTGTGATCAAGCTGGGTATAACCACAGTGGAATCTTATATATGTTAAGTGTATGCTGTAATAATAGCAAGATACTCATATATCAGAATAAAATAAAAGTGTAAAAAAATTGTCATGTATATCTGTGCTGCTGGTGAATGAAGTTCAGAAGCAGATCTGAAAACCTAGAAGGGTTGGTTGGGGGATACATTTCTGATTGCACTACCACCGGTGGCAGTCAGACACTCAATGCTTAAATAAGGATGCTACGGGACTAACAGTACGTCCAAGTACATGACTTATTGTGGTGTACATCCCACTTGTTGACATTTCCCATCACTCCCCTCGTTAAGGCGGTAAGGGATTGTGACAGGCTATCTGCAGTACGATTGCTCTTTGCACTCATCCAGCTAAGCTAGTTAAGTCCTCGCTTGTGTTGTCTAGTTATTAAGACTCTGTCTCAGAAAAGTAGGCAAACTCACCCAGTGAAGGTTTATGTCAGGGATCATCCAGAAAGGAGCAATCTAGTTTCTCAGAAAAGGCTGAAGAGTATCAAAGATGCAGAGGGAGCTCCACAGAGGTTTGGAGAGGAATGAGATAGTACTTACAAAAATAAAAGTCAAATTTTGAAAATAAAACAAATAAAAACAATCACTCAGTCAATCAAACCAACAAGTAAATATTTATGTATTTTTAAAGTGGCTGACCATTCTTAAAATGCTTTTATTCACATCAGGACTCAGCATATACAGTCATACTATTAATAACTCAACTGCGGCTAAATAGAACCACTAATACAAATCAATAGATAATAACTCTTTATGTGTTCAGACCCATCAATTTGCAAACTATATATATTCAAGTTGATATGACATATTCATCTGTTACAACAAACAGAATGTCCTTTTCTCAGTTATGGAATATTCACAGTATGAATACAAAATGCAAAAATAATTTAAAACAACACAAAGATTTTAAATTGTACTGGGTACAATATAGCAATATAATACAGTTCAGATAGCATTCTGATCTCAGCCTTGTGGATGGACTATGAGCTGGCAAACACAAGACAAAATTCTTTAAAGAAAAAAGTAAAATGAATAAACAAACTAAGCAACCATGCAACAGCTTCAGGAAGGACTCTGTCACGGTGATAACAGCTTTTTTGTCAAATGTTACTAAATGCCTATACTTGGCCAGAAATAAACGGGTATTGTTCCATTAGTTGCCTTTTGAAACTGAAAGCCCTTACTAGGCAATATTGGGTAATTTACAGAATGGAAGTTAAGGGAATATAGTATTATTTTACATATTTAAAAAAATGAAAAAATTATAAATTGTTATTGTTTTTATATATTTTTATGGTTAATTATTAATTATTATTTATTTAGACTATCGATAAAGTATTAAATGATTTATTTTATATGTATTTACTGATTTCCCCTAGGGTTTAAGATATGTATTATTTATTCAATTTATCCCCTTTTTTATATAACTTTGGTTCGGTGAATATTATTTTGGGATGGGGACATCCAAATGTCTTATGTCTGGGTGCCTTTTTATATGTCTATGGAACTTAAACTTTTGGAAATTTTGAACAGTTTATTTGAGTTTTAAAGGTTACAATGAATGAGTGTTATGAGTATGCATTTAGTTTTTCATTATGACTTGTGGTAACTTAAATTGGAAAGCACCATCTAATGTCCTTGTTGACTATGGTAAGTAAGTAAATGGTTTATTTAAAAATTGGCAGGAGTGAAATGGCACCTGTCTTGGGTTCCGTGGAACTGGTTTAATTTGAATAAGACTATTTAATGGGTTGTTTGAGTTGTACTTGTCTAAAAGTCCATTAATTTTGGATGGACAAAAGCGCTAATGTTAATTTTAATGGTGATTTACAATAAAATCAGTTTATTTTATTACAATGACTGAGTCCTTCCTGAAGCCAGTGCATGGTTGCTCTATAAACTTCTTTAAAGACTATGTCTACACAGGTGAAACGACCTTTGTTTTTTGCATAAAAAAAAATGCTCACATGTATAAAGATGTATGCGAACACTTTTATCCAAAAACCATAAGTCATTTCACTCCATTTTTACAAATAAAATCACTTTAAAAAATTGCTTCCGAATGTGGGAGTCTAAATTTACACAGCCGTGTTTACAGCATTAATATTAGTGGCCAGGAAGGAAACAGTTACATCACTTTGGTTGTGTAAGTAATTGTGTACTAAGCTATGTAATTGCCAAACTGTTAAATTAACAGTTTGGCAAAAAACTAATGTGTAGCTAACCAAGCAGTAAAGCTCCTCTAAAATGTTTTAACATCATCAGTCTAAGAAGATACATGCAATAAATTCACAGACCTACATGCATGGATTTCTGCCCACTCCCCAGACAAACTTTCTATAACTTAAATGGCTAAAACCAGAAGCCAGAGATGATTAGGATGTGTAAGTAATTGTGTACTAAACTATGTAATTGCCAAACTGTTAAACTGTCAGTTTGTTTAAAAATTAATATGTAGTTAACCGGGTCTACTTTACTTACCCGAACAGCCACATCACTGACTTTCACTTCGCTGGGACAACAGGAATGAAAAACCAGAAGACCGACATCTGAACATCAACTTTCCACTTGAGGTAAGTAACTGCTTGGCCATCCTGTTGAAATTTGCCTCTTAGCCCCACGGTAGTGCGATCTCGGCGTTGGTATATTTAGGTATGAGGGTGTGGAGGGCGAAGCCTCCCACATGGGTGGGTTTAATTTTTTTTTTTTTTCGGGGATGACCAAGCAGTTACTTACCTGAGTGGAAAGTTGGTTTTCTGGATGTCGGTCTTCTGGTTTTTCATTCTTGTCGTCTCGGTAAAGTGAAAGTCGGTGATGTGGCTCTTCGGGTAAGTAAAGTAGACCCAGTTAACCACACAGTAAAGCTCCTCTAAAATGTTTTAACATCATCAGTCTAAGAAGATACATGCAATAAATTCACAAACCTACATGCATGGATTTCTGTCCACTCCCCAGACAAACTTTTCATAATTGAAATGGCTAAAACCATAAGCCAGAGATGATGCACTTCTTCCTCCAGGCAATAGTATACTATGCACTGATAGGAAAATTTAAAAAGGAGGTGGATGTCACTCGTCCTGTGTTATGATTCAAGACAAACAGGCGAGGTAGTTCATTTATATGCTTTATTACATAGAAACACATCAGTATGGATAGCAGCAGTACAAAATATTAACAAACTAATTAACTGACAGACTACACAGACATGCATGCTTATATCTCAACAGCTTACTACAAAATGGTAGGCAGGCTCATACGTGCTCAGTATATACACACACACACACATATATATATATATATATATATATATATATATATATATATATATATACATGTGCAAGCCCATGGAAAGCTTCTTAAAGGTATACATACATATTGATCTACATCCTCCCTCTTTAATGAATTGCCGCAATAAAATGACACTTGAATAAGACATGCAGTTATACAGACTCTAACAAATAAGCACAGCATTCATGTGCAAGTTGCTGTGTATCTGGAACATAGTCTAGAAATGTGACCTGATCTAGTGATCTAGCAATCAGAACTGGGTTTAACAACAGGTACAGTCTTTGGTGAACAATCTGTTTCAGGAGTTTCGGGAATATTCTCAGGAACAGGGACATTTACTGGAACATCCTCTGGAAATGGAACACTGGATAACTCACTCAGAGATTTAGAGTCTTTCTCACAGGTATGATACTGCAATACAGGCTTGGACACCGGGACCAAATATTTCCAGTTCTGCCTAAATTCTACTCCTTGTGATTCCACAATGCATGATCTCAGCTCTGGATATACACTTTTCACGTGTCCACTCTGATCAAAACCTTTGGACATCTGCATCCTCACTACCTCCCCTTCTCGTAATGGATTGAGTAGTTTGTTGGACTTGTCATAACAGGAATTCAGGGATAAACGCTTCTTTAACAGATTGGCTTTCACTGATTTGTTGTTCTTAACACATGGAACCAACAGATTACTGCTGCTTGCTAATGTGGTTCTAGTCTGTCTCGATAGAAGTCTCTTTGCAGGTGAAGATGTTCATCATGAGGAATATTTCTGAGATTCAAGAGATTCAGAAAAACATCACTACTGTCTCATTTTGACTTCTCTTGTAATTGTTACACACTTTGAACTGCACATTCTGCCAAACGATTTCATTGTGGGTACTCAGAGCTACTTGTAACATAGATAACAACTTCCTCTCCCTTCACTCTACCCTGAGTGACAAGAGGTCATACCATTAGTACTAACTCTAATCACAGTGTGCATTAGTATAGGTACTACCTAGAAATGCTTCAACTTGAAATGTTCCCTGTGTTTTTAATACTGTACTGTACTTTACTTGAAATTTTGTATCTGTAAATCACATATATTGTATTTTATATGTTAAGAACTGCATCTGTAGCCTCATCTACTCTTTTCTGTTACTGTATATATTCTTTCCAACTTATGTCATGTATGTTACTGTATGTTGTATTATAGTTTTGTTCGGTGTGGAGCATTTCTTCCCAGGCTTCCGCTGAAAATGGGTACCCACCCTGTTGGATTTTCCCAGTAAATAAATGTAAAATAAATAAATAAAATAAAGTCCCACTCTTCAGCAAATCTCTTGAACTGCTGGCTTGTAAACTGTGTATCATTGTCAGAAATAACTTTGTGTGTACTACCATGGACTGCAAAATGACACTTCAACTTAGTAATGACAGTACTGAATGCTAGATTAGGAAGTAGGTCAATCTCGGAGCAATTAGAATAAGAGTCAACTAACACCAAGTAATGCTGACCATTCCATTCAAAAATGTCTGTAGCTACTGTTAACCAAGTTAGTTCAGGAATATGGTTTAGCTGAAGTGATTCATTCTGTTGATGTGGCTTAGTACTATTACATGCAGAACAAAATGAAAGTACTCTCTCAATATTCTTTGACATGGAAGGCCAAAATACTAGTCCTGTCGCCCTTCTTTTGGTAGAATCAGTTCCAGGGTGGCCACGATGCAAAATAGTAATATACTCTTGTTGCAAGGATTTTGGAACAATCACTTTTGGACCTTTCATCATGATACCATTGTCAAACAAAATCTCATCTTTGTAAGGAAAATAAGCTTGCAGGGCTACCAGTAAGCAAGTTTGTTTTGGCGGCCATCCTCAACTGATAAAATGGTTGAGCTTCTGGATCTGAGGCTGTATGACTTCTAAGGCCATCAAGACATGTGGAAAAAAACATTTCTCACTTCCATGACTTCAAAATCAAGTTTCTCACTTTCATACTGTTCAGTGGTATTTCTGGGCAATCTGGATAAAGTATCAGCAAGATAAAGAAGTTTACATTTGTGTAAACAAGACTGAAATTATAATTTTGAAATTTCAACATCATACGTTGCAATCTAACTGCATCTGTATGCATAGGCTTTCTCCAAACAGTGACAAGAGGTTGGAGATCGGTTTCAATCTGAATAGGTCTACCATAAATATAATCATGGAACTTTGAACATGAAAACACAATTGCCAAGAGCTCTTTCTCCATCTACGCATACTGCATCTCAGTTTGGATTAGAGTTCTGAATGCATAGGCTACAGGTCTACCCTCTTGAAGAATGACTGCACCAAGACCCAACTTCAAAGCATCACAAGAAAGAGTTACTGTTTGTGAACATCATAGAATATGAGAGTTGGTAGACTGGCAATTCTTTGTTTCAGGACATCAAATGCTCTTTGGTGTTGTTCGTACCATGACCAAGATATATCTTTGCATGTCAGCTCTTTTAGCTGTGTTGAAAGTTGGCTCAGGTCTGGAACGAACTTGCCTAGTTAACCATCCAAGTAAAATTTGTAGGGCTTGAACATTGTCTGGAGCTGGCATCTCAAGCATTGCTGTTTGTTTTGAAGGATCTGGTCATAAGCCTAAACTGGTAAATAAATGACCAACATAAGTAACTTCTCATAGCCTGAATTTGCACTTCTGAGGATTCAGCTTAACATTTGCTTCACATGCTCTTTTCAGAACTTTCTTGAGGTTTATGTAATGCTCAGCTTCACCAGTACCACCTACAAGAATATCACCTACTATAATAGCACACGGATATCCTGAAAATTTGCTCCATGGCACACTGGAAGACTTCACTGGCAGAAGTTATCCCAACTGACATTCTCAAAAATCTGTACTTGCCAAAAGGAGTACTGAAAGTGGTTAGCAATGAAGATTAAATTTGACAAAATGAACTCTTTACAACCAAAACAGAAAAAACAGTGGCATTTGGCATAAGGGGAGTGACTTCTTTGACTGTACGCATTAGATGATGAGGTATTTTCAGTGCTTTGTTCAAATCTCATGGGTCAATGCATATTCTGATATCATCTGAGTTTTTCTTATGGGCTGCCACCATGGAAGATACCCATTCAGTCGATTCATCAACTGGACAAATTGCACCTTGCTGTACCATTTTACCAAGGTAGGCTTTGACTCTGTTCTGCATAGGTAGTGGAACTTTCTAGGCTGGCCTGACAACTGGGTTGACTTCAAGGTCTAACTTCATGGAGTACACAACTGGGAGTTTGCCTAGTTTGTCTTCAAAAAGATCAGCATAGGTAGATAAAATAGACTAGATGAAATTAGAACAGTGGTCTTTTAAGCTTACATGGTGGACTTCCTTTTTAAATTAAAGTAGTCCCATTTCCAAACTGTCTCTGAGGCCTAATAGTGACTGTACATGACTTTTGACTATGTAAAATTGCAAGTCATAGCTGTTCCCAGCAGATTAACATGAAAGCACTACTGAGCCTTCAGTTTGGATTTCTTCACCACCATAAGCAACAGGCTTTGCACACTTTGCCAAATCAAGCTTTTCACCAGCACATGCTCTAGCAAATTGTTCTGCTGACATAACATTGTACTTTGAACTTGTGTCAACTTTGAGCTCTATGGGTCTTCCATTTTTCTGAACAGTACAAAATACTTCATTCTTTGCCCATAAATCTACTGCATTGACTGTTTCATTAAGCACAAACACAAAATCAACATAAAAAGTAGTCACAGCTTTCTAATTATCAACTTGTCTCTTTGAATTTCTCTTTTAATAAAAGAATGAGGCTCTTTTCATTTACAAAATCTTTGGAAGTGATTCCAATTTTTACATCTGTGGCATTCCTGACCAAAAGCTAAGCACTTTTCTCTTTTAGATACATGATTACCACCACAGTTATGACAGTTGACTACCAAGCTAGGTGAGGGAACGTGCTTTGAGTTTGCTGATTCACCCTTGTGCTTCACTGAGACTGTGTATACTCTGGAATTTGCTAGAAAGCTACCGGGTTTCTCAGTGACTATTGCAGGACTCACAGTTGCTGCCATGTGCTTGGGCATGTTTCTTTTTACCACGTGCTGTATACTATCAACAAGAGCACTAAAAGATACTGGAAGCATGCATTTCTTATTTGTAAGCATATTTGTGTGCTTTTCTATGAGCACATATATCTGACAAAATCTCAGTGGCCTTATACAAAGTTAAATCACTGTCATGAAGCAAGATCTTTCTCACAGCATCATCTTTAATACCACACACGTCTGTCTTTTATCAGCTCATCCCTTAAATCACCAAATCTGCACATTTTAGCTTTCAGAAACAAGACTATATATGCTGCAAAAGTTTCACCAGGCTTTTGATCTCTTGTGTAAAATAAGTGCCTTTTTATTGTAATAGTCATTCGGAGGTTACACATTTTTCTAAATTTACGTTTTAAACACTTGGGGTCTTCCCTTGCTTCAGCCAGTACAACTATATGATGGTTTTCCCCCTCTCCTGCAAATACAGCAGGTGTGTACACAAATGAATGCTCTCTTTCTATAGCTTCTGAACCAGCTAAATTAAGCAGAATAAATGCCTTTGTACATGCATCTTTATCAGAAAATGCATCCTGTATAAAAATATCATACTCTTGCTCAAACATTCTTCAATTATTTGCAATATTATTATCAAATAGAAGTGGACATGGTCTATGAACGCTTTCTGCCATGTGAACAAAGTATTCTTAAACACACTGCAAATATGGCCCTGGTAATTATATACGAACATGCACACACAGACAGTACTTGTAATAACATTCAAATGCACAATAAACTCTACGAAATACTGTACTTTGCAAAATATGCTTTGAAATGGCTGTATTTTGTAAAATAAATTCACTGTAACACTGCACAAACTTGCAAACACTTTGTATACGTTGGCTCTCTCGAATAGCTTCAATTAATGTGAAAAAGTAGCACATAGCAAAAAAATGCAGTGATTTTCCTTATTTTATACATTTTATGAGATTTGGGCATTATTTCAAACATTTTCATAACTATTTTGAATATTTTTACCAATATGTTGCAGTTTCAGACATTCTGTTTAACTAGAAATTTGTTTTAAGCATTCTGAGTGCTTAATTTTATATTCTTCGAGCAAGAAATAATTTAAGCAAGTTTTGATACCTGAAATTTGTTTCTGACCTGTTTTTGTGAGTTATACGTGCAGTAGGGATGATCTATTCCTTTATATTCCTCAACATCAACTGAGTGCCTCTTCATCATGAATCTGGATCCCATTCTGACACCATGTCGCTCGACTTGTGTTATGATTCAAGATGAACAATTGGGGTAGTTTGTTATATGCTTTATTACACAGAAACACATCAGGATGGATAGCAGCAGTAGAAAATATAAACAAACTGATTGACAGACTACACAGACATTCATACTTACATCTCAGTAGCTTACTACAAAATGGCAGTCAGGCTCACACATGCTCAGTATTTATACACAAGTGCAACCCCATGGAAAGCTTCTTAAAGGCATACATACATACATACTGATCTACAGTGCAGCAGCCATTTTTTTACCTTAATACAACTCATCTTCGTCCCTACAAGCACAATGTTCCCCAGATCAATAGTGATGAACTAATTATCTCTTTCCTCATACTTAAAACCAAAAAGAAGCACCTACTTCATTGTTCTGTACATCTCTGGGCAACATCCCTACAATTGAAGATATACTGTCCTGTGTAATTAGTAACATCCCCAGGAAACAATCATGTTAGATGACTTTAACATATACATGAACACACCCACTATGAACAAATCTAAACTCTCAAACTCACATGGATTCACATAGCTAATCACTACCCCATCAGGAGCAATAATCACACAATAAACATTCAGGATGGTAGCACAATGCTCAACAGCTTAATTTCAGCTCTCCCATTGTGATAACAGAAACTGAGAAAGAAGGGCCAGTGAAATTGTCAGTTTGGGTAAAATTCTGTTACTGGCTAGATGTACATGCCTGGATACCAGCAAAGAAGAAATTTGGAGAACCTGTAAGAAAATCAGTGAGAAAATGTGAAAAAAACTCTCCAGGATAAATCCTGCAGCTATTCAGCAAAAGCAGTTTGAGCTTCAGCTTTGGTATAAAAGATAGCTTCCAGTAATTTATAGGTAAAAACAGAATGAATCAAGCAAACTCAGAACATGATTAAAATAAATGAAACGCTGAAGGAATGCATCAACTCAAATGGCAAAAGGCTAGAAAAGAATAGAAGAAGTTTAATTAGCTATTCACATGAGCTAATACAACTGCAAAAATCAGAGGCTTAAATGAAGAAATAGCTGGCTGAGTATGAGGCTTCTCAAGAAGAGCTGTTTCAAACATTATGATAAGAAGACAGAGTATGCACCAGAAACCTGGAATTTTCTGCTGTACCAGAGAAACTGGAAGTAACAGACTGTATTAATTTTATGAAAGTACAAATAGGCAACTGTACTAGTATCCACAGCAAGATTTGTTAACTGAAATGGCATATCGTGTATACTCTAAACCTGGCCATGACAAAGCACAATGGATGGTATGTAGTGACATTCCCGACAGTGGATGCCAGCCCATGAAGTTTCCTACACTTCTTGGTTCATTTTGGGAGAGTTACTTTAATTTTCTTGCTTTGTTTGTTGGTAACATCATTTATCATATTTGACTGTGGCCATTTTGGATCCTATACTAGTGCCACAAGAGAGATGCATTGACTGTACTGTATGGAAATGGAGGAAGGTGGACTGGTTATGACAGCTGGGGTTGTTATTCTAGCCTTAGTTATGGAACTTTTACAGCAATGATTTTGAAATGGATTGAGGGTTCAAGGAAAGGCACGTTTGTTCAGTAATGAAGAATGAAGAATATGGAGGGACGTTCATTAACCTATTTTTGGTGTTTGCATTGACAGAGCTAAGATAATAAGATTGTACTGGAATATGGTTTGGTGAGTCAAACATTTCTGGCAGCTATCTCTTCAAATGGTTTACTGACCTTTGTGATTCAAGCCTCTGAGTCAGTATTTTGGAGACGGACTTAAATATTTAATGATATCATGATGGTTAGACTACAGTTATTAAGGTGACTATTTCTGTAAAAAGAAGTTATGTCTTACCATAATGTTCCATCTGTGTTGTTGATCTTCGTTCATTCCGGCCAAATATCAAGCTTGCATCAGCCAAAAACTCTCGAGCCAAGGTCCTACCCAGAATGCTCTGCTCCCTGTTACCTCAGATCGAGTTTGCAAGTTGATAGATAAAAGTAGAGGCTACCTCTGGTCATAACAGACCTACAATAAAGGAGTATATGAGATCAACCAAGAGGCTCCGTATGGGGGACAGAGGGTGGGAAGTAATGAATGGTAAGACATAACTTCTTTATCTGATTTTGTTAATCTTCATTCATTCCTTACTGATGGGACAGTCCCCAGCTAACTGTATCCTTGGGTGGCCCTCATGAAAGGACATTCCTGAGCACCATGGAGCCAAAAGAAGCTCTACCTCTGGAGGCCAAGTCCAATTTGTAATGAAGAATAAAGGTATGAGGTTTGGTCCAAGTCGCAGCTGAGCAAATATCATTGGGGGAAGCCTTAGCATGGAAAGCTGCTGAAGTTGCCATAGACCTTGTAGAATGTGCTTTCACTCAGTAAGGCAAAGTGACATTGTTTTTGTTGTAGATAAAGGTAATACATTTTCTCAACCATGAAGCCAATGTAACTTTTGAAACAGGATGACCTCATCTAGATCCAGAAAAGGCCAGAAACAGTTGATCTGATTTACAGGTAGATTTTGCTCTGTCCAGATAAAAATGTAATTGTCTATGAACATCCAAGGAGTGCAGGCAATACTCTCCCTTGTTAGAGTGGTTAGGAAAGAACACTAGGAGATCAACAGATTGGTTGATAGACCACTCTGACACCACTTTTGGTAAAAAAGTAGAATTAGTTCTCAGTGATACCCTATCCTTATGGAAGACAAAATAGGGAGGTTTGATGCATAAGGCTTGAAGTTCTGACAAGCATTTGACCAATGTTTTCCAAGAGAGATATTTTACACCACATGAAGATGCAGGTTCAAAGGGGGGAGCTGTTAGAGCTTGCAGAACCAAGGCCAAATCCCAAAGTTGTACTGGTTCTCTAAAGGGAGGTTTTAAGTGGAGAGCCCCTTCAAGAAAGTTTTACAGAGTCTATGTGACATAAGCGAAGCATCCTGAAAACCAATGTGGAAATTTGAGATGGCAGCTAAATGCACCCTAATAATAGAGGCAGACACCCCTGAGTGGAAAAGATGTGATAAGTAATCCAAAACCACCGAAACTGGGGCTGACAAGGGGTCTAATTGTTAATTAGCTGCCCATAAAGAAAACCTTTTCCATTTATTAAGATAGATTAATCTGGTGGACGATTTATGAGATGCAATAAGAATATTGTGCACAGGGTTGATAGGTTTTCATGCCTGGCAATCACTGGAAATGGAGAAACCAAGCTGTCAGTTTCAGGGTTGTTAGATTGGGGTGAGTCAGACCCTGCAGATGGGAGATCAACAGTGAGGATGGATTGAGGATCCAAGGTTGATCTAGCAGGTGAGGCCAGAGGAAGGGAAACCAAACTTGTTGAGGCCAATATAGAGTAATGAGGATCACTTTGCTCTTCAACTGTCGTGCATTCTTCAGAAACTGGGAGATGAGGGGAAGAGGAGAATAAGCATAAAGAAGACCCGAGGGCCAAGCGTGGACTAGAGCATCTCTTGGTGACTGTCCCCGTCAGGGGATTAGGGCAAAATAGTTTCTGCACTTGTAGTTGGTTGGGGAGGCAAATAGGTCACAGCAAGGCTGTCCCCAGCGGTTGAAAATTCTTGCCGCTATCATAGGATTGAGGGACCAATCGTGAGGTTGCAGAATGCACCTGCTCAATTTGTCCGCTATCACGTTGGAGCTTCCGGGAATGTGCATTGCAACTAGAAAATGGTTGGAAGCTATCGCCCATTGCCATATTCTCAAGGCCTCTTGGCATAACGGGTAAGATCTGGTGCCCCCTTGTTTGTTGATGTACCAGACCACTGACATGTTGTCTGACTGGATCACAATATTCCCTGATGGACGGATGGAATGAAATGCTTGCAATGCTAGTATCACCGCCCTCAGTTCCAGGATATTTGATATGTCTCTGGCCAGGTGCCTTGGATCAAGTTTCCCTGACATAGCCCCCTCCCCACCCCATCAGGGAAGCATCCGTGGTCACCGTGGCTATTAGCTGATGGGGGTTAAAGTGGCAAGACCATTGTTGGGGATTTTGAGACGTCCACCACAGTAAATCTTGCTTGCATCTCTGAGTTACACTTATCTGAAAAGACAAATGATGTTGTAGAGGGTACCAGTGAGTGAGAAGTAGCCACTGAAGGAGCCTCATGTAGAATCTGGCAAGAGCAACAATGGTGATCGAGCCTGTCATTGACCCCAAGAGTTGCAGTATAGATTGAGTGGGAGATTTGTGGTGACAGAGCAGTGGTTGAACCTGTTGCCTTATTCTTTGAAGCCTGTGGTCCAGAAGGGATGCTGTGCAATTTCTCGTGTCCAACAGTACTCCTATAAACTCCAAAGACTGAGTTGGGGTCATGTTGGATTTCTCCAAGTTTATAGTGATTCCCAGGCTCTGAGCTGTTAGGAGAGTGTAGTGCAGGGCTTCTTCCAGTAGATGCTTGGTGGGGTAGTGAGAAGCCAGTCGTCTAGATATGGAAATGCCTAGAATCCTTGAAGTCGCAAGTGAGCGATAACCACTGCCATGCATTTGGTGAACACTCTGGAGGCTGCAGAGAGACTGAGGGGCAGAGCTCGAAATTGGTAGTGACTAGCTCCTATGCAGAAGCGGAGGTATCTTCTTGAGCATTTGTCCATTTTTATGTGATAATACGCATCTTGAAGATCTACAAAGCACATCCAATCGTCTTCTTCCAGAAGAGGAAGGACAGAATGAACCATGACCATCCGGAATTTCTCTGTTTTTACAAATGTGTTCAGCGTGTTGAGATCCAGAATTGGTCTCCAGTCCCCTGTCTTTTTTTGGCACTAAAAAGAATCTTGAGTAAAAACTGGATCCTATCTGGTCTGGGGGGACCATCTGGATTACTCTCTTTTGTAGCAGCTTTTGGATTTCATGTGCTGCTTCCCTTTGACTGGGTTGAACGTCGGGTAATACTCTGGATGAGATTGGACAAAAATGGAAGGAGATGCAATAGCCTCTGGATATTATCTGTTGTACCCAAGAGTCAGTGGTTATATTTTGCCAGGCAGTGGGGTACAAGGAAAAATGACCCCCGACCATTTCCAGAGGTGAACAGTCCGGCAATGCTTCAAGAGCACTGATAGGGTTGGCCAGAGAAGGAATCTCTGGAACCCACGGTTTTATGGACCTCCTCTGCCCCATAATGGGCATCTTCCATTGGAGTTTCTCCCTCTGCCTCTAGGGAAGAACTGAGCACTTGCATCCCAGAAAGAGCCCTGTGATTTCCTGGGCCACATCTTCCTGCTCCTCTGATTTCTGGAGTATAATCTCTGAGGAGTGGAGTGTCTGACACCAATGGCAGACAGGGTCTTGCCATCTTGTCCACACCTTCCTAACATATCTTTCACTTTAGGGCCAAACAAAGAAGTGGCCTTGATGGGGGTGTTCATGAAGGAAGCCTTAAAGGAGTTCATGAAGTCGCAAAGGCGCATCCAGGCATGTCGTCTGGTGACTATACCCGCGCCTGCCACTCTAGCTGCCCCTCCCATTGTGTGAAAAATAAGATGCATGGAAGAGTTGGAAATGGACTCTAGGGTGGCTATCTGAGAAGCCACATTGTCACGGACCTCGTCAGAAACAGCTCCTGCCAAGGATTCAGAGAGCTGGTTGATAAGATCCCTCTGAAGCCTGGTAAAGTGTGCCAAATAGTTCAAAGCCCTTACGGCGACAGTCGATGAAGCAAACACACACTTCCCTAGTCTGTCTATTGCCTGGGACTCCTTGTTGGGTGGATGGAAAGTTTGACTCTCATCTGCCAAATCCTTCTTAGTTGCAGCTGCCACTACCATAGCATCTACTGGAAGACCTTGTGACCAATGTGGGTGCTCAGCTGGGGGAGATAATATTTTATCCGTTCTCCTTAGTATCACTTCCAGGGTGTCAGAAGCCTCCCATGCGCACTGGACAATGAGCTGAATGAGCTCATCGGCCGGCGGGATGACCCAGGAGGTAGGGGGCCAGACACTAAAAGCCTGCAAGAATATGGATTCCTCAGAGGAAGGATTAGAGAACTTCCAGTCACCCCTCTGTCTAAGGATCTCGAGGATGTCACCAAAGGACACCTCATCAGAGGGTGGCCGTGGGGACCCTTCCCCATCATCAATATCCATATCTTCAGTCAACGAGTCCATGTGTTTCCTCTTGCACAACGGTTAGCGGGGTACTTCCTCAGTGGGAGGTTCTGGGGAAGACTGCAAACAGGGGGTCTCCTGAGGAGGAAAAACCTGAGGCCCTTGTGCCCGGTGGTTGTGGCTTGTGACAGTTGTGGCACAGAGGGGGGAAGAGGACTCCAACATGTGGGGTTTGCCAGCAGAGGCAAGCACCCTGTCCATGGCCTGGAAGGTCGGCCCACCCAAGGAGGGATGGGAGCCTAGAACCGAGCATGACAACCACGGAACTGGGGTCACACCCCACCCCGACAAGCCCACCCCCAGACCAGGAGTCTCAAGAGGACCATGAACCCTGAGAGAGAGAGGATCCCTGGAGAGTGCCACAGAAAAAATGGAACCAGGAATGCCCTCCCCCACAGTACAGCCACTGGCCTGAGAAGAGCCTGATGCCCAGTGCACCGAGGGCTACAAGGACGACTCCGGTTCCAAAGTGAGATCCACTATTGGAGTCAGAGGAAGGGAAGCTGCTGTCAGAGTAAAAGGCTTTGAAACTTGGGTAGAAGTCGAAGGAGGTGTGTACGTTGGAGTTTGAGGAGATATACGTTCACCTGAAGGAGGGAACATGGACTTCAACGGGTGAGAGAGACCTCTGGCCACAAGCAATTGGTCAACAAGCTGCAACACATCTTGCTCAGAGAGACTCTTGGTTGACCTGATGGAGAAAGCTGATGGCAATTCAGGCCTTTCTAGAAAAGGACTATATTGACTACCAACAAATGGATCCAAGGAAGGAGAAATACTTGGTCCTTGCTAATTCAATAGGTGCAGAGCCCAGAACCGAAGACATCTACACCGAAGAAAATGGTGTGGAAGTAGCCTGCGCCGTGGACATCAGCACCATAGTAGTTGAAGGTGTCTGCACTGTAAAGGCAAAAGTCTGCCCTGATGGGTACGGTGCCATAGAGGAAAGTGTTTGCACCAGTAATAAGGACGGTGCTGAGAAGGACCGCACCAAAGAACATGTTGCTGTTGAAAATGTCTGCATTGTGGAATACAGAAAAGTCATACTCAGAGCCGAAGGGGATTGTACCAATGGTGCCAAAGGGGACTGAACCTGCATGGACGGTGCCGGAAAGGGCTGCGATGGAACTGCTGGAGCCACAGTTGTCTGCACCGGGAACTCCGGTGCTGGTGTCAATAAGGAAGACATGGCTGGAGCCAGAATCATTTGGGGCAGTGCCGAGCCTAGAGCCGACAGAGCCACAGGTGGTGAGGCCGAAGTAGTAATCAATTTCACCTTCTTATGAGTCAACTCCCTACAATCTCCATAGGGAGAAGAAGGGAGAGACTTTGATGATGAAGAGGAAGAATGCCTCTTATGGGGTTTAACAGGAGGGGGTGAGCCCTTCAACCCAGAAATAGCCTCAGAGAAAGGAGATTTGAGAAGACCTTTCAATATTAATTTATTCTTCCTCTAGTTAAGAGTCCTGGTTGAAAGATCTTTACAAATCTACCACATGGGGGATCTACAGTAAGGTGGGAGACATTCAGACAGTAGACAAATCATGGCCATCGGAAAGCGGTAACTTATGGCCGCAATATTTACACTCCTTGAAACCAACACAACTTTTCTTATCCGACATAATAATGTGGAAAGAAGAACAGTACGAAAAGGAAGAGGAAAAGCTACCCAAAAGGATAAGAAGAGAAAAGGAAGGATTACCAATGATGGTAATGAAGAATCAAGGTAAAAAAAAGGGTAATAAACGGAAAAAACAAAAAGGAAGAGAGTCTAAAGTGTACGATAGGGTATGAAATATAAGGTAGAAACTATTTGAAAATATTTAAAGTAAGAACAATGTATAAAACTTTCAAAAAAATTAGATACTTAGCTGACAGAGTGGTTTGACATGGCTGTACAGCAACGCGGCAAATGAGATCTGAGATAACAGGGAGCAGAGCTTTCTTGGGTAGGACCTTGGCTTGAGAGTTTTTGGCTGATGTGAGCTTGGTATTTGCCTGGCTCAGTTCCGAGGACTGAACTGATAACCCATCAGTAAGGAATGAATGAAGATTAGCAACATCAGATTAAATATTATGATGTTAACTTATGTAATATTACATTTTTATATAATGGTGTATAATGTGTGTCTCCATATTCATAAAGGATATGCACACCTCCAGACTAGTAGCCCGGCATAACACATCTGAGATACTTCAGGTACAACTAACATTGGGTAAGACGGCGATTTGTAGCCTGCTATAGGTCCTCAACTATGTCCCAAGACTCTCACTCCACATTCCTAAACACCTTGGAAACTATTGGGGTCCAACCCAACACTCTCATACTAGGTGACTTCAACTACCCCTCCATCAGCTGGGAAAACTACTCATGCACCAATACACTGGTCCAACGCTTCCTGCAATTCATCAGTTTCAATGCCCTGAACCAGCTCATTCTTACCCCCACTACAGGAAGCAACATCCTTGACCTGATTATTACTAACATGGGCAACTGTTGCTCTACACCATTAGTAAATTCCTCCCTGGTTAGATCCGACCACAAACTAATCAACATGGAAATACACATCTCACCCACACCCCCGCAAAGGTAACCACCATGAAAAGCTTTTCCAAAGCAGACTTTGGGCTCCTAAAAATAGTGGTGGCTAACTTCACAACACCCATGTCAATGGAAAATAGATGCATGACTGCCAGATCATAAACTGATGCACTGTACGAACATGTACGTAAATGCATGGAACTAGCCATACCCAACAGAACCACTAAACACTAAGAACAACTACAAAGCCTTCTATAATTATATCAAGAATCTCCACGGCAATACCCAGCTTTGCTCTGAGTTTCGACACAATGGTAGCTCCTGTACTGAGCCAACAGATATTGCCAATATACTGGCCGACAGATTCAGTGCCAACTTTACCCCTCTATCCTCCCTAAAAGACCAATCACAATACCAGAGGAATGCCAGGCACCCAGCATTACTGCAGCACAGGTTAAAGCTGCATTGTCCAAGGCCAAGAATGCAACTTCCATGGGACCCGACAATATCCCTGGATGTGTTCTACATGAACTACAAAGTGAATTGACACCACATCTGTGTGCTCTGTTCAATCATAGCCTCACCTCAAGCTTTGTCCCTACCGAATGGTGCACTGCTACAGTCATACCTCTCCATAAAGGCAGAGCGGCTACAGACCCTGGGAATTATCACCCCATTAGCCTGACAAGTCTGATATGTAAGTCTATGGAGCGCATCATCATGGACCTAATTAACAAGGATATAGGGAATCTCCAAACTCTAGATCCCACACAATTTGGTTTTGTGAAAGGTAGATCATGCCT
Organism: Protopterus annectens; assembly: GCF_019279795.1. NCBI lineage: Eukaryota > Metazoa > Chordata > Ceratodontiformes > Protopteridae > Protopterus > Protopterus annectens. Next base: position 1,973,188,927 of record NC_056733.1, read on the forward strand.
GCTCAACCTGGTTGACTTATTTGAGTCAGTCACCAGAGCTGTGGATGAGGGCAAGGCAGTTCATACAGCTTACCTCAATCTGGCCAAGGCCTTTGATACCATTCCTCACTCAGGAATTAATAATAAACTCACCAAACTAGGCATCAACCCCTATATCACTAGGTGGGTTGCAAACTGGCTCACAGACAGAAATACACAGTGTGAAAGTAGCAAACTCCAAGTCAGACCGCCGACCAGCCACGAGTGGAGTCCCACAGGGATCGTCCCTGGGTCTTCTCCTTTTGGCATCTACTTCTCAGAAGTCCAGCCCAACATGGAGGGACTCTGGCTGACCAAGTTCGCAGACGACTGCAAGCTGGATGCCATTATTAACACCCCAAGTGATGTTCATAGGTTGGTACTAGGCTATCGACCTTAGGGCCTATACAAGCCTAGCCATAACAATTCCCTGGCTATTTCTTCCCACACTATTTACTTCCTTGGACCCTTGTCTAGCAGGGCAACTGACGTGATCCCTGGGGTGAATTTCCTTTCTCCCATACAATCATCAAGATTCCTTTTGAAGAGGGCCAAAGAGGCGTTCTGCTTGACATGTATGATCAGTCTATTCCAGAGTCTGGGGAGTCTCTGGGTCAGGAACCTATCCCTTCAGCATGTTTTGTTTATTGTGATGACAAGGTTTAGATCCCTGGAGTGTGTGGCTCTGAGGGATTGGGATTTCTTTAAGTGTAGCATGTCCAACAGCTCTGGGTTTGACATGGCCTTGTATGTTAAGCAGAGATCGCCTCAGAGTAGACAATATGCAACAGAGTATAGCTGGAGTTTTTTAAGGTGGTCAGCATACAGCATCTGCTTTAGGCCTGTGATTATTTTAGTGAGGTATTTCTGCAGCCTTTCCAGCTGTTGCAGATGTCTTGAGAGGTACATACCAAATGAGGTGTTGTATTCTATAATGGGTCTAATGAGGGATGAGTACAGTGGGACAATGACCTCCTTTCTTCTGAATGAAAAGCCCTTAGTGATGAGGTGTGCAACATAGAAGGATTTCCTGACTGTTGTGGCGATGTAGTTATTGAAGGTGAGACTACTGTGCACCTGTGTCCCTAAGTCTCTTATCACACTTTTGGTGTTTAGTGTACTGCCACCTATGTGGTAATTCATGGGTACATGTTTTTTCCCAAAGAGGATAACTATACATTTCTTGGCATTGAGCTTGAGCCCATGGCTCTGGCACCAAGCATCTGTTTCTGTAAGGCCCTTTTGTAGAGTATCCACATCATTTGGGGATTCAATAATGGCTCCCAGTTTGCAGTCATCTGAGAACTTTGTTAGCCAGAGTCCCTTAGTGTTGGCCTGTACTTCAGAGAAGTAGATGCCAAACAAGAGAGGTCCCAGGACTGAATCCTGAGGTACTCCACTTGTCACTTACAGTGTGTGTTCTGTCAGTAAGCCAGTTGGCAATCCATCAAGTGACGTAGGGATTAATGCCCAGCTTAGTAATTTTATCTATGATTCCAAAGTGGGGGATGGTGTCAAAGGCATTGGAGAGGTCCAGATAGGCTGTATGGACTGCCCTACCCTTGTCCACGGCTCTGAAGACTGATTCGAATAAGTCAATCAGGTTCAAGAGACAAGATCAGCCCTTCATGAAACCAAACTGGGTGGGGTCCAGTGTTTGAAGGTTGCCAATGTCTTTGTTTATAAGTTCCATGATCATACGTTCCATGGCCTTGCAAATCAGGCTCATCAGACTGATGGGGCGGTAGTTCCCGGTATCCAAGGTGGATCCCCCCCTTGCGGAGTGGGATAACTGTAGCTGTGCACCACTCAGTGGGCACGAAGCCTGAGGTGAGGGTATGATTAAACATGACATTTAGGTGAGGTGCCAATTAATCAACCCGGGATGTCATCTGGTCCCATGGATGCTGTATTCTTTTCTTTGGAGCGTGAGTTTTTTTACCTGTGTGGCCATTATTATTGGAATTTGGCAATCTTCCAGTATTGAGCTGGGCCATTTAGGGGGTGAGAGGGGGGTGAAGTTGGCACTGACTTGATCTGCCAGGATACTGGCATTATCCTTGCGATCAGTATATTTAATGCCATTCTGTTGTAGCTCAGAGCAGATCTGAGCATTGCTATTTAGATTCTTGACATAGTTATAGAATGTCTTGACATAGTTATAGAATGTCTTGTGGTTGTCTTTGGAATTTTTGGCAATTTTATTTTTGTAACTAGCTTTGGAGGATTTTATGAGTTGATCTCAACTTCTTACTGAGGCTGGTAAGGGAGTTTTTTGCATCCTGGGATTTTCCTCTTTTCTGCAACAGTTTCTTCCTTTTGTTGTAAAGTTTGTTTATGGCAGGGGGCCACCAGATTGGCTTCCTTTTTTTGGAGGAGAGCATCTTGGTTCTATTTCGGATGGCACGTTTCATGCATGAGTGGATGTGCTCGTACAGTGCCTTAGTGTAAGAGTCAGCAGTCGAACTTTCAGTTCCCATCTGCATGGGTGTCATGAAGTTTGTAACTTCTGACTTGAGTAGCATGAAGTTGACTTTGGAGAAGTATTTTATAGAGGTTTCCTTACTGGGGGGTGGGGGTGGGATGTGGATGTTGAGGGTGATTAGCTTATGGTCTGACCTCACCAACGAGGGGGTGACCATAGGTGTGGAGCATCGATTTCCCATGTTGGTAATGAACAGGTCTAGGATATTAGAATATCTGGTGGAACTATGGATTAGTTGATCCAGGGCATTGGAATTTATGAATTCCAAAAACCTTTGGGCAAAGGTGTTGGTACATGAGTAGTTTTCCCAGTTAATGGCAGGGTAGTTGAAATCACCCAGTAGTAGGGTGTTTGGTTATATATTAATATTTTGCAGTATGTTTAGAAAGGTGTAGTGAGAATCTTGGGGCATGGTGGGGGATCTGTAGCAAGCTACAATTTGGACTGCAGTCTTACCTAGTGTTAGTTGCACCTGGAGAATTTCAGATGCATTGTGTTGAGCAACTAACCTGGTGGTGTGAATATCATTGGTGAATATGGACACTCCTCCACCCTTAGTGTTTCGCTCCTGGTTTGGTGGCTGAAAAGTGTGGTAAGAATTGTAGCCTGGTATTGCAGGGGTGCTCTCTGGAACCTTGAACCAGGTCTCAGTTACTGCACAGATATCGATGTTCTCCATTTTTAGGAGTGCCTCGAGAGAGTTCATTTTGAGGTTTAGACTTCTAGCATTGAGTAGCATTACCTTCAGATTTTGCATGCTTGTACCTGTTACGGTGGTGGTTTTGTCCTTTGAACTTTGCCTAAAAAGGTACTATAGGGGTGGCAAGAGCCTTAGCCAGTAACATGAATCCCAGGGGCAACAGGTGCAGACCATCTCTGGCAAAGCATCATGGTCTGTCGATCATGTCGTCCCAGGCAGACAGATACTGGATCCCTTTTGAATGACACCAGAAGCTTAGCCAATTGTTGAAGTCAATCATTTTGTCCTTATATTGTGGTATCATTCTGGGTGAAGGCAGGATGCTACTCAGGGCTAGGGTCATACCCGCCTGGGCTACATGATCCAAGAGCTCTTCCATGTCTCTTTTCATGTAGTCCAGGGAGGTACATCTCAAGTCATTCACTCCAACATGGACAATGACAGAGTCATATTTGTACTTGTTGTGGAGTGACTTGAGTGCATGAGTTATGTGGTGGATCCTGGCACCTGACAGGCAGCTGGCTGTAATTTTCTCCTTGTTCAGCCTGGTGAGTGGGACATCAGTGTGCCTGACTATAGAGTCACCTATGACTAAAGTGTTAGGTACGTTGTCTTGCCTTAGGGGCTGTTGCTGGGTGACACACTGGTGTTGTGAGCTATGTGACACTTTGTTTGTGATTGGTGTTTGTTTGCGTTTCAGCTTTGGAAGTCCTTGTTGCTTGGGCAGGTTACAGTTAAGGGCCCCTGCATATGTGGATTTAGTGTTGCTATGTGTGGATGTTGGTGGTGTGAGTTTAGAAGGGCTATGTGTTGCTTGAGGTGTAGTGCGGGTGTTAACCTTCTCCTCTTGACTGCCTAGCACAATCTTGGGTGGAGAGAGCTTTGCTTCCAGCTTGGCTATGTAAGTGCATCTCTCACAGGTTGTAGTGTTGGTAGTTAGGAGGAGAGGGTTGTCTGTGTACATGAGGCAATTGCTGTATTGCCCCAGTATGCCCAGATTCACCAGGTGGACAGGAGAAATCACTGGAAGCTGACCCTTGGACATGCTTGGTTTGGTGCTTTTTTTAAAAAAGTACAGGAGCTGTTTTCCCTTACTTTAGCAAGGTACTTTGCAATTATAAGCTGTTTAGTGCCTATGATTAATTACTACTTATTAATAAGGAGAGTTGAGTGTTTGTATCAGTTTAAGGCTTCCTAATGCTTTCCAGCAGGTATTAGAGCAAGTGCTAGTCACAGGGATGCTTAAAGGTAAGATGGAAAAAAATGGTTTATCCTAAACACTGCAGTGTGCACTAGAGAAGTTAGATGTGAAAGTAGGTAACTTAAGTTTTACCTGTCTAAAAAGTTAAGTTTTAATGGTGAGTCACTATTTTTAAAATAGCAAGATAGTTTGAAAGGGGGTGATCACTTTTGTATTCCGGTACTATGGAATACAGTGGAATGGCCAATAAGTTTAAATAGTTGAAAGGGAGTTGTTGTTTGTCTTTTCGGCTTTTCCCGGTTAGGGGTCGCCACAGCGGAACTCTGGTCCGCTAATGATTGGCAGTCGATTTTTATGGTGCCGAGTTGCCAGCCTGACGCCCAACCTTCAGCGAAGGCACGCCCATTCACGCATGTCTTTCGGAGGCCACTTGACCGTAGGGAGGACATACAGACTCCACACAGAAGGCACTCCAGCTGAGAATCGAACAGGAGAACCTCGTTGAAGGGGAGTTCTTTCACAAAATGATAATTTTGTGCTTACTCACACAAGCCAGTGAAAGCAGAGAGGAAATGAGATATATGGTCAAATTAACATAATAGGCAAGCAACTAGAAAGACAGTGGTATTTAATAACACGACAGTGACAGGGTGGGGGGGTGGGGAAAACTTTCTGCCTGACTCACAAGAGACAGAGCTGTGGTGTCTTTTGAATTTTTAATATGCAGTTAAAAGCAGAAAACAAGCAAACATAAGGTAAAGAAAACAAATCACAGCACTCAAAATACAAAAAGGCAATAAACTAATAGAAAATACAACAAATAAAAAGCAAACCAACCCTTCCCTCACAGCAAAGTGTAGTAAAGTCTGGGTGACCCTTTCCAATAAAGCTCTGAAATGTTTTATTTTACCCCTTAAATAGAAGGTTTAGTTCCTAGCTCCACCCCCTCAGTTCACAAGTGATTAACCTTAAGTGACCTCTTCTATCTTATGTATGAGTCCTTAATTGATCAGTTCTAATTTCTGCCTGACTCACAAGAGACAGAGCTGTGGTGTCTTTTGAAGTTTTAATATGCAGTTAAAAGCAGAACACAAGCAAAACACAAGATAAAGAAAACAAATCACAGCACTCAAAATATAAAAAGGCAATAAACTAATACAAAATACAACAAATAAATAGCAAACCATCTAACAGAAAGGCCTCACTGAGACCAGTGACTGATGTCGAAACCATGGCCTTAAGCTTAATGCCAAAAAATACTTTGTCGTCACCTTTGGGAAAAACTCAGTTCCCATTAATTACCACATTGATGGGAGCCCACTGAATACTGAAGGCGTTATAAGAGATCTGGGGACACAGAGTGACAGCAACCTCTCCTTCAACCAACACATTACCACTGTGGTCAGAAAGTCCTTCTATGTGGCACATCTCATTACCAAGGGTTTTGCATCCAGGAAGAAAGAGGTCATCATCTCTCGCTCTCTCTCTCTCTACTCTTCCCTCATTAAGCCAATCATCGAGTATAATGCCCCATTTGGCATGTACCTCACTAGACACATGCAACAGCTGGAAAGCCCACAAAAGTACCTCATGAAGAGGATCCTAGGCCTTAAACACATGTCCTACATGGACAGACTCAAATAACTCCAGCTATTCTCTGTCTCTTATCGTCTACTAAGAGGCAATCTCTGGTTGACTTACAAAGCCATGTCTGACCCAGCTCTGTTAGAAATGCTACATCTAAAGAAATCCCAATCCCTCCACACCACAGGCTCCAGAGACCTCAACCTCATTACCACAATCAACAGAACATGCTGGAGGGACAGGTTCATAACCCAGAGACTGCCCAGGCTCTGGAATAGACTTTCCATACATGTCAAGCAGAGTATCTCACTGGCCTTCTTCAAGAGAAATCTTGATGAGTGGATGGGAAATAGAAAGTTCAACCCAGGGATCACTCCAGTGGCCCTACTTGACAGAGGCACTGGGAACTAACAACGGGTGGCACGATGCCAGGGCACTTCTATGGGCTAGGCTTGTAAAGGCTCCAGTGCCATTAGCCTAGTACACACCTATGAACCCATGTTTGTTTTGACCACAAGCTTAACTGTTTTGTTCAGTAAGAATTTTATTAGTAACTCACTGCATATTTTACAGTTATTTTTATTAACTATATTTATTATTTGAGTGATAGTTTTAATGTAAGGTACTTTTATAAATAAGCACTATAATAAACTTGAACTTGAAAGCAATGAATTCCTACATTAGTAAAGATGCATTCATATTGACAGAAATGGTTGATCCTGACAAAATGGTGGCAGAAAAGAAAACTATTAAAAACTGGAGACAGCAGACTGTTGAAAAAGATTATTCACTGTACACTACACAGAAGAGAAGGAAATTTATCTCAGCAAGAAGGGACTGTTCAGAGACAGGTGTGAGATTCAGGCTACTGCATCCATCTGTCTTCAGAATATATTTCCTGGAGGATTAAAGAAATTTTTGGATGCAGAACACGCTAAAGAGGAAATAAAAAAAATATATTGATCAAAAAGTGAGCCAGCAAACAGAAGTGAATTCCCCTTGTCATTCATCCTACAATAAAATTCATACAGAGACTTTACCAGTGGAATCTTCCTACTATTCCAAAAAAAAAATGTTTGAGAGACAAAAAAAAAGCAAAGAGGTTGACTAGAAGAATCAGGAGTATCTTGGACTTGAACCAGAGCCTGGTATATGGAGACACAGATTATCAGGAAGAAAATTTGCAACAATGAAATTGGTGAATAAATGGAAGACTATAAAGCATCAATCACATTTGCAAAATATGGCCTTGCAAGAAAAAGTGGATAAGAAAGTCTGGATTTTAGTTTACTTTGTTTAACTTGTGGGTAAACTGTAAAAGATATACCCCAATTTATGTAATTAATCATTATAAGGAATCTAAATGGTGAAAAAAAGAAGTAACTGCAAGTAAAACACAGTTTGTTCTTACTAGCTTTTGAATAACATGTTTCATGATGTAAACTGTATGTTATATTGTAAAGCAGTTTTGAATAGTGCGCTGTCAGGGCTATTGTAAATGTGGGAGGAGTCTCTTCAGTGACTTTTATATGTTAAAGATATTAAAATAAACAAGTACCTTTTCTTAGTTGTAAGAAATACATGATTTACACTATAACAAGAAAGGAAAGGCAGCATAGAAGCAAGTTTAAGTTTATATAATAGTGTGACCTTGAGGTGCAGGGTAAGGGGTGGAGTGTAATGTTATGATTATATGTAGAATTAGAATAATAATTTCCTTGTTTTTAAAAGGCTGGATGTCAAAAGTAATTTCCCTGGGTTAAGATATTCACAGTTTTTTCTTTTTTTATAACAACAGGCTTATAAAACAAGACAAAATGATGAAAGGCATGAAAATGCAACGTTCCTTGCATCTGTAAATATATTAGTTTTTACAATTAGTAAATGCTCTCAGGAGGAGACAAGAAGTCCCCAGCTGAAGGCAATTGGCCAGAAGAATGTTATAAGACAGTCTTTCTTTATTCCATAGCTTATAAGCAAAGGAACTGTGTCTAGGTTCAGGAATATCATTGTCGCCCATTACTTAGCCTTTATTTGGCCAATCATTGAATATTATACCCCCTTTGTTTGGCATGTATATGTCCAGACACATGCAACAACTGGAATGCCCGCAGAGATACCTTACTAAAAGGATACAAAACCAAAACATGGCCTATATAGACTGACTCAAAGCCCTGTCACTATACTCGTTGTCCTACAGACGTCTATGAGGTGACTTGTGTCTGGCGTACAAGGCATCTTCTGACCAATTACTGATGGATTTACTGCACATCGGCAAGTAAAACGGCATGAACAATACTTGGTCTAGGGATCTAAACCTCTTCTGCAACATCAACAGAATGGTTTGGAGGGACAGATATATCTTGCAGAGGATACTGCTGCTGCTGCTGTGGAACAGACTCCCCATCCACATAAAACAAAGTTCATCCCTGTCCATTTTCAAGTGCTACTTAGATCTATGGATGTGAAATAGAACATTTACCCCAGGTCTGCCCTCACCTACTACTAATGGTCAGGGGCAACTCCTAAATGCTTCATCCCATGTTTGGGTCCCCTCAGATTATATATGGTATAATGCCAGCTATTCTAGTTAGGGGTAATATATAATTATTGACCATAGGATTAATAAGGCCAATCTATAACCAAATGGAACAGGTTATTTCAAGTACAAAAAGGGAAATCAGACAGGTTTAAAATAACCCACAGGAGCAGTTAGCCTACTAGTTACCTATGAACCTATGAGAATTCTGTACAGTGTGTTATGAGAGAACTTTACAAAGATCCCTTCATACATCTACAAAGTTGTTAGCTTTTGTTCTAATTGCTGACTACTTTTATCTGGAGACAAGCTGTCTGAGGGTGCAACCAATTTTGTCCTGAGAGTGCTGAACATTATTTGCTGAAAGAATTGCAAACTTTAAAGGAAGAATGTCAAGCAGTTCAGTAAAAAATACAGTTTGAAGTTATGGGAATTGAATAAGAGATAGTACCCAACCCAACAGCATTAATACTTTAATGCATTTAATAGAACAGTGCACAATTTAGTTTTATTCAAAGGCAGACACAGCACTTTTTCTTAGGGCTAAAGGTTAATGTTTTCTGAAAGTGTACAAGCTATTTTTCACATTTGTGAGGGATACAGAGATAAGAAAAGAACACGCAGCAATCAGTGCAAGTGGGAGCACAGTCTATAACATGTGCTTTAGTGTGGGCAATCTTAATTTTGGATTAGGTAATACATGTGAGTGCAGCTGTACATTTGGAGTAATTATTCCTGTTAGGAGGGTTAAACTTCACTCATTGAATATCTGCAGATTGGATGCTATGCATCTTGTGACATTCTAAATTTATGATTAATTGTGTATGTTTAAGGGATTAGTTTATTCTAAAGTAGTTCTGGTTATTAAAGGAATGAAAGTGCTTAATATATCTACATCATTTCCATGGTGTGTTCCTTTAAAGCATTCACATCTACCCTAAAATTGTGTAACTGGAACATAGTGGAACATACTGAAATACCTACCATTAGACAATCAACACTTGAAGGCTAACCCAATCAACTGAAGCATTAATTCATAAACAGATAAAGCTTGGAAATCCTGGCTAAAACAGAAAAACACAACAGTGCCAACAGACTTTCAGGCAATTCCATAACCTCACTAAAAGTAAAGTTACTGCAGAAAAAATACTACCTTACAGTAAAGCTCTTTGGGCCTCTGGAAGAGCTAAGCAGCCAACACACACCATTAACCTTTCCACAGAATATAGTGTCACCAATTTTTAACAATCATTTCATTCAAACTGTTACCAAACTCTTTAAAACTAGTAACAATATTAATTGTCCTATCTGTGCAATTACACCCACTGTGACAATAGGATGTACTGCCAGCCATGCCAGGAAAAGTATGGCAGTGAATGTATGACTTCTGCCAGCACAGCTAGCTGCAATTGCAATTTTGTAAATAATTATATGTCATTTATATACCAAACTGATTTATACATATGCCTGTGCTGAAAATGTATTTGCGAGGTTTGCTTGTGTTGAAATGTATCAACAGTGCACCATACTGGAATGAAAAGAAATGTGCATGTATTGTTGTAACTGAGTTAAATGTATATGTTTTAATAGAGGGTACTGGGACAGCAGAGGCTAACCGGCTAGCTTACTTTAAGAAAAATAAGGGAAATGTAAATGAGCTGTTAAACCATTAAAACATCATCCCACAGTGCTGAATAAGACAGGGGATGCTGGGTGTGGTCTAGCTCAGAAAAAAGAGGGGAGACCCCAGGCACTGCCATAAATATTTAGATGTGTATTGTAGCCGTCTATGCTAAATTCCTCTCTCAGCTTCAACGGGGGATACTGTGAGAACCTAGAGTCAGGTGACCAGATGATGTCATTATGCAAGCTATCTTGGATATTATATTTTACAGGGAGTAATATCTGAGTATTGAGTATTCTTTTTTGGGGAACCTGACTGGAAAGTGCCTTACTCTATCAAGTAAGTTATTAGGGAATAGTAATTCTCCTAGCTTCAGTCAGGAATATACCGAAGCTAAGTTTAGAGACTTTTTTTCTTTATTTGTATGAGTCTGTCTATCAATGTTATTTTCAATATTTCCTGTGATTTGAACTCTGTGGTTTACTGTGAATATATATTTAGTATTTTCTTGTTCTTTTATTAATTATTATTAAACATATTTAAACTTATCATTGTGGCTGGTCCTTTTTAGAAAAGATTTAACCTTTAAGAGTATTTGCACATATTTATTTGGTGATAACTCTGTCCACTCCTGAAAGCCTTGCAGTTTGGTCAGCATTACCATTTGTATTAATATTAACTTCACTCAGCATAACTGGATACCCTTTTAAAAGCCTTATAGTAACTGACTGGTGGCAGCGAATCTACCTTATAGTCTGGGCAAGGTCAGTAGAGTGTGTAACCTGTGCCAGCCTTTCCCAGGTGTGTGTGTGTGTGTGTGTGTGTGTGTGTGTGTGTGTGTGTGTGTGTGTGTGTGTGTGTGTGTGTGTGTGTGTGTGTGTGTGTCTGTGAAAATTAAACCTTGAAGAGTGTGTGTATCAGCTACTTGGGGCAGGGACACAAAGCACTGGTTTTACAGTGCCATTGAGGAGCCTTATTGGGGCCCTGGAGAGAGACAGATAGAGACACCCAGATCCTAGGCTGAATGCGTGCCTTGTGTGCTCTTAAGGGAAATCGTGCTTGATGAAGAGAGGTCTGCATCTGGAAATACTGAGTGTATCCATTTATATTCCAAGTGCACGTCCCTCTCCAGTGTCTGGTGAGGATTCAGGCTCCTTGATTACTGGCCCAGCATGAGGATGTCACATATTGGTGAGCATTGGTGGGACATTAATTGAACTCTTGTAGCCTATAAGCAGTTGTCAGTAAAAAAGGTGTACTCTCAAGCAGCCACAAAGTAGACATTCTGAGTTTCATATCACAACAGTTTATTTATTTACTTTTTGTTAGCTTAGTTAGTCAGGGAGTGCAGGCAAGGATTCAGCAGAGGATTACAGCAACCTGACAAGGAACCAGTTGGCTGAAAATTGCCAAGCCAAAGGACTGGTGCATGTCAACCAGACTAAAGGGGAAATGATTGCAGCCTTAATCACAGCTGCAGCACAGACCAGCAACCAGGAAGGCAACCAGTCTGGCATTGGGGATGTACAGCTCTCAGAAACAGTACAATTCGACTTTTCCTCAGAGGACTTAAAAATCTATCTGGAGTTAAAGAGACTTGAACTGGAGACCAAGAGTTTGTAACTAGAATCATCAGAGAGACTGTGGTATTTGGAGGCTGAAGAAAATGAGAAACTGAGGTGTTTGGAGACTGAAGAAAATGAAAGACTGTGGCATCTAAAGGCTAAAGAAAAGGAGAAGCAGCATCAACATGAGAGGGAGATGCTGACTCTTCACCAGGGTCATGGAGGTAATGGGGAAGGGAATAACTGAACCCCAGAAATAATAAAGGTCAGAAATGTCTTCCACAATTTACAGAGGGTGATAATTTTGATAGTTTTATTCATATATTTGAAAAAGTATGTAAACAGCATAATGTTGACCAAGGGCTCTGTGCATGGTTCCTGACCCACTTACTCCATGGTATACCTGTAACTGCTGTTTCTAAACTGTCTGATACTAATTGCTTAAAGTATGATATAGCTAACAATGTTTATTGGACTGTTTTAAGTTAACACCTGAACCTTACAGAAGGAAGTTTTGTGAGCAGAGATGCAAGGCAGATGAAAGTGTGTGTGATTATATTGCTGAGTTAAGCACCTATTTTCATAGGTGGGTGACTGGGTTTCAGGTCACCACTTTGCAAGGGCTGGCAGATGTTGTGGTGAAGGAACAAACTCTTACTACTTTGCCTGAGGACATGAGAATCTGGTTGTCAGACAGGGAATGCAACTCTGCAGATGAGCTGGGGGAAAAAAAGGGGATCTGTACTTAGCAAGTAGTACTGTACAGGAAAAGGATACCCAGCGCTACACATGGATATAAGGGCACCCATGGTGGGCAACCTAAACCACCCCAACAGACTCCACTAGTAACAGAGGAAGCCACAAGTTCAGGTACATGGCCATGATCAAGGGCTAAATATCTTAAATGTAACTGGTGGGGCCATGTAGTACATAGATGTCCTAGGAGGCATGGTGGGGAACAAAAGGTGGGGGAGCCAGCAAGTGGAAATAATAGAATGCCAGCTGTAGGTTATCTAGAGACAACAGGGGTACCAAACTACCACCAGAGTTTATACCCCATCTTGGTGGATGGAAAACAGGCCACTGCCAAGAGAGACACAGCCTCTGAAATAACCATTGTAAAGCCTGCAGTGGTTAAACAGGAACAGTACTTGTTTGGGCAATCCACTCCAGTCAGAGCTTTAGGAGGGATCCCATTCCAAATGCCTTTGGCCAGGATTCACCTTGACTGGGAGGGTGGAAACAGAAGCAAGCAAGTCGGTGTATTTGAGGATATCTCTGCAGATGTCTTGATAGGGAATGATTGTGATAATGCAGTACTTTGTGTGGATGCAGTGACACTCAGTCAGGCTTGGAGACAGGCATGTAGGTCTGATAGCCTGTGGGACACCTAGACAGACCACATCCCTGAAGCCAGGACTGGTGATGTGGCTAATTCAGGAAGGAAGCTTCCCTGTAGATGTGAGCCTAAAAATTAGCCACAACTACTGGTAGGTTCCCTTGTACAGGGTGAGTGAAAGGGCAGAGGCGAGGGGTAGTACCCAGGCTGACAGTGAGGCACAGCTGTCAGAAGATAACAGACTTCCTGTGGAAGGGGAACTGTGAAAAGTCACAAAGACAGGCTCAGCTCTCAGACCCTACATTACAAGGCTTGAAGGAGGGCGGTAGGGAGGTGCCTGATTCTCAAGGAAATGGGGAGTCTGTATACTGGAACAGCAGGTTACTGTATTAGAGACTGGACCCTTGAGGAAGGGCTAGAAGGTGAGGTATTGCAGTAGTTGGTGGTGCACAGAACTTACTGTCTGGCACTTCTTGTCATAGCCCATGACATTCATTTTGCAGGTCATATGGGCATAATGTGTACCAAGAGACGTATTATGCAGAACCTTTATTAGCCTGTGATTGCAAGGGATGTAACCAGGTACTGCAGGACCTGTGAGCAGTTCCAAAATGTAGGCAAGACAGGAGACAAGGTCAGTGCTCCTTTTATGCCTTTGCCTTTGACTGAGGAGCCATTTCAGTGGGTAGCTATGGATATTGTGAGAACTCTGAGTACCGCAAGTTCCACAGGGAAGAATGATATCCTAATGGTAGTAGGTTATGTCTAGATACCCTCAGGCAGTAGCTCTGTCCTCCACTGAGGCAGAAAAGGTGGGAAATGGTTTAATAGAGATTTTCTGCAAGGTGGGCTTCCCAAGAGAAATACTGACTGACAGAGGTGCCAATTTCATGTCAGACCTCCTGGCTTGTCTGTGGCAGTCTTGTGGGGTGAAGCACCTAAAAAACACCCCTACCATCCCCAGACTAATGGTCTTGTGGAGCGGTTAAACTCTACACTAAAGAAAATGCTATGGGCATTGCAGACCAGTTTAAGAGAGAGTGATACAAATATTTGTCCCATCTGTTGTTTGCTTACAGAAAAGTACCTCACAAATCCACATGTTTTTCACCCCTTGAGCTGCTGTATGGGCATTGGATGAGGGGACCTTTAGATTTTATTCATGATGAGTGGGAGGATGAGTGTGAATCCACAAGGAGTCTGTTGTGGCATATGTCCTAAACTTCAAGACAAAGATTAAGGAGCACATGGGCTTGGCCCAGAAGAAACTGGCAGGAGCCCAACAGCAGAAAAAGGTCTGATATGACAGGAATGCTCGAGCCACAGAGTATGCTGTGGGACAGCAGGTGATGGTGCTCATTCCTGTCAGATACAATAAGCTGCAGGCATCTTGGGATGGACCCTTCAAAGTGGCAAGGAAGGTCAGTGATGTTAACTACATGGTAGAACTGCTAGGCATGCGGCAGGGACACAAATTGTACCATGTTAACATGATGAAGCCTTACCATGATAGTGAGAGAGAAATCCAAGCAGTGTCACACGTGTTTGGGGACATGTTCATTAGGAAACCAGGGTGCACCCACCTGGTGCAGCACTATGTGGATTCAAGGCTCCAGAGACCTATCAAGTAGGCCTCTTACAAGGTGCCTGAGTGAGTCAGACTCTGAGGGAGGAGATACAAGAGATGTTGGAAATGGGAGTAATCCAGGAGTCCTGCAGTTTCTGGGCCTCCTCAGTGGTGCTGGTACAAAGAAGGATGGCAGCACCAGGTTCTGTGTGGACTACCGATGACTAAACAGTCACACAGAGACATATGCCTACCTCATGCTTAGGACAGACGAAGCCTTAGAGAAGCTGGATGCAGCTAAGTATCTGACCACTACTGATCTGGCCAAGGGCTACTGGCAGGTGCCGTTGACTCCCAATGCTAGAGAGAGATCAACCTTTGAGAATCCTTTTGGCTTGTATTGGGTTCAAGAAGATGCCCTTCATAGCTACACTTGATAGAGTGACAAGCCACATGAGAAGTAGTACCTAATATAGACAAAGAAGAAGATTTTGCTTCAAAATCAGGAGGTCAGAAATGACCTGACAAGCCTGGGCAATCAAGGCTAGAGCATCTCTGGCCATATGGGTTTAATAATTAATGGACAGAAAGGCCAAAGTAGAAGCAGTATAAAGCTAGGATAGCTCAACGTCCAGCCAGTATACCAAAGCCTTTAGACCTTGCATGCACCATACATCACAAATATGATCTCCATTGCCCTTTCTGAAAGGAAAAGCTTGGAAGAGGGCAAAAGTTTAGAAGGCTTGTTAGAGGATATTGATGCCACAGCCTAGTCAGCAGAAGGATATTTAAATAAGAATTGACAATCCTTAGGAAGCATACAGAACCTCTCACATTACTTAGAAGCAGAAAGCCGAGAATCAGGAGACTTAGAGAGAGCCATAAAGGTGTCTAACAAGGCAGCCAATACAAGTGGTACTGTTGAAGGTTTAGAAGTATCCACCTGAAGCAGCTCATAATACATTTTCTGGATATCAGACACTTGAGAAGAGTCCCACTTGAAGTATTCCATCATTCTAAATATAGTGTCTCCAAATGACAATTCCTCAAAAGGAGACTCAGGACTTACAGACTCTTCTTTATCAGAACCATAAGCCAAAGCCAAAGGCATTTGGGAAGAGTAGGTCAGGGACTCATCATCAGATTCTGAATTTTCATCTGAGGAATCGGGTTGCCTAGCTCACTTGGAAGTAGTAGAAGTTCAAGGAAGGTTAGGTAGAGAAACTCTTTTAGGAGGCTTCATGGCCATTATGGCATTGTATAGGCCCTAAGTAAACCATGCCATTCCCCTTTGAGAATCCTTAGGGTGTACAGAAGTATGGTTTGTCTTCTGCTTTTTCTTAGCAGGGACATCAGCCCTGACAAACACTGGAGATTCTGACCCTTGATGACATTCAATAGGGCTACCTGGAACGTCTTCCCTGACCAAAATCTGTGGAATCCCTCTTGGGCGCTCTAAGATGATCAACTGCTCTTCCCCCCTCGATGTCTGGAGCAGATGCCTACAAAGTCTCAGAGAATGTGTGAAAAGAAGGATCCATGACAGCTTCCAATGGGGTCATGGCAGAGGAATACATTGTAGACTATTATAGAACTTGTATCCACTTCAAGAGGGATATCTGGTGGAGGTTGGACAGCCAAAGCATCCGGTTGAGGTTTCCTGGCTTTCTTCTTGATTAATGGGACTTTGGGGTTCAGAGATTCTGCTATGCTACCTTCAGCTAACAGTTTAAGCCTCTGGTTCTCAAGATAGATGGCAAGGGGAGATAAGTAACTTTTAAGAGTTTTGGGTAAAAGCTTTGCAAATGCTACAGAACATATGGATCTGGGAAGCAGACAGTCAATAAAAGACACTCTTCATAATGATCCTCATGGGGAATCTGCCTCCCACAGTGACATTTTCCTTACTTGGATGATATGAACTCTAGGTAACTAAAAAGTAACAAGATCAGAGACAAATAAAAAAAATACCCAAATGGGTAACTTATCTGACAGCTAGGTATTCAGCACAGCAAAATAGCTTTCAGACCAATGAGCGATTATGGCATTCAGACTGGTGGCAAAGAAGTTTTGAGTAACTATGTCTGTGCATCTCCTTTATGCCCTACATACTGTATGGTGAGCATACATGTGATGTACAGTATATGCAAGATCTAAAGGCTTTGGTATACTGAAAGGACACTGAACTATCCTAGGCAGGAGATCCCTACTATGAAGAATACTGCAACAGTGATATAGAAGGACATCCAACTTTACCTGGGTCAAAAGGGGGTTACCACAATAATCTTTGGTAATTCTTTTTGAATCTTTAGAAGCAACTTAAGAATCATTGGAAAGGGTAGAAATGCGTACAGGAACATTACTGACCATGAGAATGATACAGCATCTGTCTTCCAACCATGGTTGCAAGAATGTCTGAAATAGAATTTTTTTCAGTTGTCTGTTTGGAAAGGAGGCAAACAGAGTCACTTGAGGTGTTCCCCACATCTAGATCATGTTCTAGAAGACCTCTAGATGGAACTTCAACTAATGGTGTCTGTCCAGGATCTGCTTTGTCTGTTTGCCACTGTGTTTTATTCTGATGGAATGTATGAGACCTGAAGAGTCAGAGAATGCTGTAAAGCCACCTCCTAGGCCATCACTGCCAACTGGCAAAGAGGGTATGACCTTGTCCCCCTTGCTTGTTCAGGTGCCACATCATGGTAGTGTTGTCTGTGACCACCAGAAAAGGAA
This sequence comes from Protopterus annectens, assembly GCF_019279795.1. Lineage (NCBI taxonomy): Eukaryota > Metazoa > Chordata > Ceratodontiformes > Protopteridae > Protopterus > Protopterus annectens. Next base: position 1,973,206,282 of record NC_056733.1, read on the forward strand.
CTGGAGTCCATAAGTGGTGAAGTACTTTTAAGTCATGAATCGCTGGCAACATTTTCTTATATATTTATATGCTTTGATGTGTCCTGAGGACTCCATAAGCCTTGCACTTGAACTCCTATGGACACTGCTCCCAATGCAAAATCTGAAAAGTCTGGGCAGATTGGACTGGGGTCTGAAGAGAGAAAGGGAGTTGTGGATTCAGAGACAACTGATTCCTCCACTACTGCAGTTCACACTTTCCAGCACTGATACCTGGAAATCCAAGGGATGAAGATGCTGGGTCCAGCCATTCTACAAGTGCCATTCAATTTTTCTCATGTGTAATCTGGCTAGTAGTATCATGAGGATCACAGATGCCTTGAGGCCTAGATTTTTGAGGAACTATCTTACAGAGGTCACATCTAGAAGACAGAAACCCAAGAAAATGTCCTGATAAATTAGATCTTTAATTTCTGGCAGGAAGGTCATCCTTTTTACTGTAGATATCAAACACCCTAGGAAAACAATTTGTAGAGAAGGTAAAAGGAAGGATTCAAGTTTGAAGCCCAGATGGGAAATGAGGGATGCAAACATGTCTAAGGACTCCAAGCACCTGGATACAGAATCTGCTCAAATCAGCAAGTCATCTAAATAAGGAAAAATGTGCATGCCTAGGGTTCTGCAATAGGCAACCACCGGGGCCAGGCACTTTGTAAAACTCAAGGTGCAGTAGATAGCCAAAAGATAATGCATAAAACTGATAATATAAGCCAGACTCAGCAAAATCTCAAAAAATTCCTGAAATTTTGAGCAATAAAAATATGACGAAAAAGTGTCCTTGAGATCTAGAATTACCATGAAACAGTGGTCTGGAAACAACACTAGGACAAACTGTTAAGTGAGCATTTTGAATTTTGGAACTTTTTCAAAGGTGTTTAGAAAGGACAAATCTAGGATGGGTCTCCAGGAGTGCTCCTTTTTTTAGTTCCAAAAAGACTCTGGAGTAAAATCCTTCATCTTTGTATATTGCAGGTACTAGTTCTGTGACCCCTGCTTCTAGCATGTGATGGAGCACTGGGAAGAAAATAGCTCTGTATAGTCTGATGTGAGGGAGAGAATTCCCCCTAAAAGGGGGGGGGGGCTTTTCTCTCCACTGCCAAATGTATCCTCTCCAAATTATTCTCAGAACCCATTTGTCTGAGATTATTTGCAGTCAGGCTGCATGACTGAGAGAGAGCCTGGGGGAAGGAGGAAGAGAAGACGGGGGTGTGTTCTGTGACTCAGCCCTGATGATCTAATCATTCCCCTCTTTATTGGTGTGGTGGATTAGATGAAGCCAAGGCCTTTTTATTTGAGAAGGCAATTGAGGAGAACGCAAATGGGTCAGCAGTCAAATGAGAAAGAGACCTGTCATACCCAAGGATATTTTCCCTGAGCCTTTTTAGGAACTGCTGGAAAAGATACTGGTGTTCTGCATACATCTTCCAAGGCCAGTGACTCTGGGAAGGGGACACAGTATTGAGCATCTCATCTTCTATAAAGTCATACACCTTGCCTAGCTCTGGAGTACTTTCTGACTGCTCCAAAAGCAAAAACATCACTAAGCAATCATCTGAGGAAAAGTGAAACATTCTTTGGGATTAAGTTCAGGTTCACCTTCAAAAGAATCAGAGTGATTGGACTCAGTGTCAACTAGGAAACCATCATTGTCCTTGTCATTCTCTGAAACAACAGACAGATCTTCAGCCAAACTAGCACTAGTGCTATGTATAGGGACACACCCACCAGCATTATCTGTCTACAAAACACTCTTAGCCAATTAAACCACATTAGCCTTATAAACAGCTATAATCTGATTATCAGCTGTATGATGAAGCTTCTGTTTCTTTTTCATGTTAATGTCTCTATTAAATAAAATATGCCTGGCAAGGGGTCTCTTACCCCAAACAACTCCTGTACTTAAAGAGCTTGGTTCTTCCATACCTAAGCAAGGTACAGGAACAGCCCCGGAGGATGTGCCTAACCCCCATTCTATAGTGGCCGGAAAAGCAATACTACAGGAAGATGAGACAAAAGGTAAATGGTCTGTAGGCCAAGCATTGGTCCTGACTGAATCACTAACTGTAGGCTGAGGCATATTTATATTTTGTTTTTTTCTTCTGTTTAAGTGCAACTACATTTGATGGGGGGGGGGGGGGGGGTGCAGTACCAGAGTTAGGATCCATCAAGTCAAGAGAGAGAACACTAGCCAAAATAATAAACTGACAGTACTGGATAATGTATCATAATAAGCACTTAAGTTTATAGTAATACGTATGTCCCCACACAACTAAACTCAGCCAAACTGTGCTATTATCACAAAAATACTTTGAAATATCTTCAGAATTCTTTTAGAACTGACAAAGGTTAAAGAATTTCCAGTACACAAAATATAACACCAAAGCAACCAGTGCTTAAAAAATAGCAACACACACTTTAACCATATTAAACTGTCATGAATGAATGTTTAATAACAATTTAAACTATATTCTTTTGTCATAGGGAGCAAAATCTCCACAGTACATTCAAATAACTTCATTTGTGGTAAAATTGTGATAAAATATTAAAATCACACAGAACAGAGTCATACATGTAGAAAATAATTTATAAATGCTGAAAAAATTAAAGTTCTGCAATATTTTCCTGTAAAAAGATGAACATAAAGCAAAATAACAACATTAAATACAGGTCTCCAGTGTCTAATAGTACACACTGCACTTCTCAGAAAAATACAGAAATTTCTTCAAAAACAATGAAAATAAGAATTGGTCAAAGGTAGAAGCCAAGTAAAAACTGCTACAAGCAGAAATTCCCACAGGAATCACTGTAAACACTAACAGAGATAAAATATTAAAAACAAACATATGTTTAAAATAAACATAACAATAGAAACAGAATAATAAATCTAATACTAAAGTGAGAGGACAGGAGTCCTCGCTCAGGGTTTATCTGAGTAGTAAGCCAGAAAAATCAGCACTGGATCTTGTGAAGAGTCAGAGAATTTTCCTGTTTAGATGGCAGAAAAAGACTGAACAGACACATCCTGTGACAGCTGCAGACTTCCATCTCAGGATATGATCAATCAGCTGTCACAGGAAGAGAGAGGGAGGGAAGTCTGAGCTTTTGAAAGCTGGCTTGTACTAGATTACACTGACAGATAACCCAAAATGCCACTGCTGCAGTGGAAATGATGAACATATGTCTGCTCTCACAGAGAATAAAACAAAGACATCATTTTAACTGCTTTACAGTCTTGTCAGAAAGCAGACAGTTTGTTGGTTGACCTTCTGATAGAGATCTTCAACAGATCACTGGTTGGTGGAGAATTGCCAAATGATTGGAAGCCAGTCATTGCAGTACCCTAGTACAAGGGTGAAGTAGAAAAAAATCAGAGGATCTTCATGGCCTGTTAACTTAACAAAAGTGGCCAGGAATCATCGAGAGACTCTTAAGGGGGAAGACTGGTAGCATTTCTAGAGGGCAGTAACAGACAAGCCCCCACAGCCAGCGGAAGCTATCAGTCAACTCTAATCTAGTTTTATTTTTTATTTCATTTTATTAACTCAGATTTCACCAATGCCTTTAACTCTGTCACATATTGCAGGTTACTGTACTCCATACTTGAAAAGCCATTAGCAGTTACAATTTTTAACTAAAACAAAAGCAAAGAGCACTAATACGTAATATCTTGCAACTTTGCTCATTCTCTACAGGGACTTTGAAAGAAGAATTTATTTTTGAACTATCATATCATGTAATGTATAAGGTATCATATCATTAGTACTGACTACAGTAATATAGCTTGAACAAACAGACTTTGTGTCATTTGTAATACAGTTTGCAAAGTGATACTATAATAATTAATATTACTATAACTAAAGCAACTACCAAAAGATATTTTAAAATAGTGCCTTTGACCAGAAAATAAATTTGCAATCCAGTAAGTCCAAGTTATGTGATGTAATTACTTCACTCATAACTTGCAAATGTATCTAATACTTTCACATTTATCAGAAATGTAACTGCAGCACTCATATCTTAGAAACCCAGATGTTCCATGTTGTGATGCCAGTAAGTAGTCAAGTGCCATTCTGTTCTGAAGGATAGCCATGAGCATCATTGTCATTTCCAGTGTAATGTCTTTAATAGACTCAAAGGTATTATTAGCTAAAACTTCTAACAATTTAGATAATTTATGCAGTTCCTAAATAGATTTGACAGCTCCATAGCCAGGAAATATACCTGCTTCAGTAACCATAGCTTTTAATGTTTTTTTAATCTAAACTCTGAAGAATGTATGAAGTGTCCATAACCTATAAATTATTTTGAAAATCTTTGAAATTCAAGTATTTTAACATTATGATTCCTAAAACTAATCTGACTAGGCAATTCTTTAATATGTCTTATAGCTGGTATTAAATACTCTATGCAACAAGATCCATACCAATTTGGTGATAGCTCTTTATAACTTCTTTTTCCAAAATATATGTGTCTTAAAGCATAATTACTTTGACAAACCTGCTGTTCCAAAATTAACATGAACAAGATACCTTAAATTGTATCAATTTGTTTCTGTAAGTATTCAGTTAGGTTTGGCATGGTGTAAACTGATAATCCTGTACATTTGCCCTCCAGATATTGATGTGCTCTAATAGTGAAATAACCTATGTTTTCTGCATTCCAGACCCATGTCTTATTATAACTATGATTTTTCCCCTTTATAAAAAATGTGACTTTTTCCTTCTGCCAACAAATTCATATATTGAGTGTTATTAACATGAATTTTCTTAAAAATAGTGTCAATTAATCCATTCCCTTTTTACTGCATAATCTGTCAGGCACGAATGTTATACAGTGAAACTGACACTAAAAGAATACCTTTACCAGCCAGTGACACATGAACAAAAATCCGACAATGGGACAAATTAAAAACATGCATAAATAAAATTAAGTTTATTGAATGTATTAGAAGGTGGATACCAATCTTCTCATTTTTCTTGTTGCTATATTATGGTCCTGAGGTATAACCTGAATTTGAAATTCAGGCTGGAATACTGCACATCACGACATCACTATTCTGCACGAGTACACATCTACATCTGCACTACACATGTGTTCTAGCTATAAATAATACTTTCCTTTGGATAACTGAGACAAGTCTACATACATACTGATCATGTACTGAATAATCTATGAAGTTAGCTATATTCCAATTATGTTTATGCCATTGGTACTCTATTATATCTAAAAAAAAATTAAAAAAATATATTAGGGCTGTACTGGTATTAGGTACATAGTAAACTGGTTTACATACAATCATGGTCCTCACATCAGGCTTTTCTATCAATAATTCAGTTCACAGGTGCATAGGTGTGTGCTAGGCTGGGAACTAATAGAGCCTATTTAAGCCTAGCCATGCATCCCAAATCTATGACAAGTTCTGGTACACTTGCTAAGTGTAGGAAGGGGCTTGGGAGATGAAACATTTACATGCAGGGGCCTGGGAGATGAAACATTTACAGTGTGCCTGTGTCCTTTACAGACATAGGTACCTAACCAGGGATGAATTTCTTGTTCCACATCCAATTATCCAACTTACACTTGAATTGATTTAGGGAGGAACTCTGCTTCACATGGAAGGGAAGCCTGGTCCAGAGAAGGAGTAGACTCTGGCATGCATACCTATCTCTCCAGCTGGTCCTATTTTTACCACAAGCAAGGTTCAAGTCTTTAGTATGGGTAATTCTGGCACTGTTTTATGGATATGCAGGAGGTCCATCGGGGTGGTGTCTGGCAAAGCCTTGTATGCCAGGGGTAGGTCTTCCCTCAACAGCCTATAGGAGACAGACTACATAGCTAGGGCTTTGAGGCAGTCTACAGAGGGCATGTTACTTATGCCCTGTGTCTTTCAGTGAGGAACCTCTGTGAACATTCCAACTGTTGGATGTGCCTGATTAAGTACATACCAAAGGGAGCACTGTACTCACTGGTAGGTCTGGTGAAGGCTGAACACAGTGGAATACTCACCTAGATGCCATCCCTTTGTTTACAATTTCCATAACGTAGAAGGATTTCCTTACTACTGCTGACACATGATGGTCAAAGACTAGATTACTGTCTATGTGTGTCCCAAAGTCCTTGACTACTGGTTTAACTCATAGGGGTGAGTTATCAATATGATACTTACTAGGGAGATAGATGACTTCCTGAAGGATACTATTATGCATTTCTTGGCATTCAGTTTTAGTCTATGGCTCTGACACAAGTTGTCTGTGTCAGCCCTTCCTGGAGAACATTAGTGTCAGTGAGGAATTCTACAGCTGCTCCTAATTTGCAATCACCTGCAAATTTCATTAGCAAGAGTCCTTTGACATTGGCCATGACATAAGGAAATAATGCCCAAAAGGAGTTGTCCCAGGACTCTGTTTGTGACTGGCCTCTTTGTAGAGGTGAACTCCACAGTTCTAACTTCCTTGGTCATGTCTGTGAGCCAGCTGTCTATCCACTGGGTAAAATAAGGGTTTATACCTAATCTCCTGAGTTTGTCTACAATGCCCAAGCAGGGTATTGTGTCAAATGCCTTGTCCAGGTCAAGGAAGGCAGTGTGAACCATTTTGCCATCATCCATTGCTTTGGTGACCTTCTCAACAAAATCTTTTAAGTTGAGTAGGCATGATCTGCCTTTGATGAAATCAAATTGGATTAGGTCCAGTGTCAGGAGGTTTCCGTTGTCATTATTGACAATTTTCATGATTCTTTCCATGATTCTTTCCATGGCTTTGCATATGAGACTAGTGAGACTTATGGGTCTGTAATTTCCAGGGTCTGTAGATGGCCCACCTTTGTGTGGAGGGATAACTGATGCTGTTTTCCCTTCATCAGAAACAAAGCCTGTTTGGAGGCTGAGGTTAAATAGCGATTCCAGGGGTCCTGATAGGTCATGTTTCATGCTATTTAGAAGGCATTCTGGGATACTGAGTGGGCCTATCAATGCAGTGCTCTTGGCCTTAAAGAGAGCAGTGAGGACCTGCTCCCTAGTGATAGCAGGGGGAAGTTATATTTGATGATATTTCTCCTGGGAGGTAAAGTTGGAACTGAATTTGTCTGCCATTAGGTTTGCTATATCTTCTTACGCAGTCTAGGTGGCTCCATTAACAGTGAGCTCTGCACACATCTGTGTACTGCGTTTGAGACTGTGGACATAGCTAAAGAATGCCTTATGGTTGTCTTTGGCCTGGGAAGCCAAATTTACCTCAGATTTGGCTTTGGTAGTCTTTATTTTTTCTCTGAGTTGTTTGTTTAGTTTGATAAGAGGGCTTTCACCCTGCTGGGTGCTACACCTCCTAATTTTTGCCATGATTTTCTTCCTTTTGTTATAGAGCCTACTGATGGGATTCCACCAGGATGGCTTGTTTTTTTGGTTTTTTTTTTGCATTAGTTATGTACTTACTCTTGGTGGGTATAGCTGCCTCTATGCAGCTATTAACATACTTGTATAGGGTTTCCGTGAACAGTTCCACATAGGCAGCACTTTCCTCAAGGTTTATGGGGGCTTGAAATTTTGCTAGGTTATCACTTAATAGTAGGAAGTCCGCCTTAGACTATTTTGTGAACATTCCAGAGTTAGCTAGGGCTCTGGGATTTATTTTTACTTTAAAGGAGACCATTTTGTGGTCTGACCTTACCAGAGAGGACATTAGACTAGGCAGTATGCAGCACTCGCACATTAGTGAGGACCAGCTCCAGTATGTTTGCACCTTTGGTCAGCATATTGACAATCTGATCCAGTGGTCTTAATATGTGACTTGTCCACCATATACACATATAGTAAACCATAAAAGCTAACAAGAACATCAATAGAAAAGGTAACAGAGTAAACCTTACTCTATATTGACCCAAGTCATTGCTATGGCACTGGAAGAGTGACCTTAAAGTCTGTCTGTCCCTGGATGAATCACTTTTCAATCTGGCCCTCCAGTTCCTCTCCCTCTGGATGAGTCACTTTTACAATTTGGCCTTCCAATTCCTCTCCCTTCTTTTATGGTACTGGTTAGTAAGTATAGCAGCTTCATGCTGACTTGGAAAGTATTCATTCTCAGAGTCAAAATTATTTGACAAAAATTAAATTGAAATCTCTTCTAGTATCCAAAAGCAATTTTTTGGCAAGCATGTATTAAAATAAAATATCTAAAAAAGTACAAAAAAAGCAGTATCAATTTTTCACATTAACATCTGCAATTTTAAGAAGCTTGAGCAGATCAACATGAACAATTTTATATCTTTTATCCCTCTGACTATTGTCACTTCTCTTGGTTTGATAAACTAGTTGATCTATCTGTCTGACTATAGTGCATGGTCCTTCCCTGTCTGAAGCAAAACAACCTTCAAACTCAAATCATTTCAACATGACCTGATGACCTGGCTTCAACTGTACTATTTCAGCTGTATTTATAATTCCTTCAATACATTTTCCCCGCATGAAATAAACTCATGTTGTTAACTGATTCCTATAAAGTCTGCACCCAAGTCTGGTGATGTAATATAGTGAAATAAGAAGGCTGTGACCTCATTGATGGATCAAAGAGAAAATTCAATACCATTTTCTCCCTGTCATTATCTTGAATGGTAAAATCCCTGACTTTACATTTGGAGATGCTCTTATTCTCAGTAAAATAGCTTGCAAGTGCATGACCCAGTTAGTTGTCTTTTTTATACAAGTTTTAATAAGCCTCTCCTTCATAGTTCTGTTCAATTTTCTACCATTATGTTAGACTGTTGATGATATGGAATATGAAATCTTTGTTGTATTCCTAAAAAATTCAGTAACCAAAATAATTCCACCAGTGCTTGACCAGGTATACACCAAACAAAATCCAAAGAAAACCAAGTCAGTCTAAAAGGACATCTTCTGAAGATGTCTGACTTGACAGACGAAAGCACTTAACCATTCTGTTTCATTTTTATTTGGATTATTAAAATGCTGCTTTGTGGTTTTCTTTTGGACTGACTTGGTTTTCTTTGGATTCCTAAAAAATTGTAAACTTTTTCATAACCTGACTTGTGAGTTGTGTACCATTATCAGGGTCAATAATCTTAGGCCATCCCAATGTGAAAAAAATGTTATTCCACAGTATGGATGCTGTAGTTTTTGCTGTAAATTTTTTTGTGGGAATTGCTTTCACACACTTAGTAAATGTGTCTAAAACTACCAGCAAATATTACTACCTTCTTTTGCTGGAGGTAGGTGCCCTACAAAATCTATCTGTATACAGTACCATGTCCCTTCTGAAACTGTTACCCTTTATAACTGAGGATACTTTAATGTAGGATTTGTCTGCAGACATATTATGCATTCCTTCTGTATTTTTTACATAGTTGAGTTTTTCAACTGAGGATTCCTAAACCTATGTTTTATGATAGGCCAAAGTTTCTGAAAGCCTAAATGACCCAGTAGTTGATGATTGTACTTAAGTGTTTTGATAATGGTTTTGGTATGCAAGGTAAACGTGCTTCATGCTCTCTGTTTTATACATATGAATTTGTACTCCAGGAACTATAGTAGTAACTCGACATTGAACCAGTCCTTCAGAATCTCCCTGTGTCTTTTTAATTTTCATTACGTCTGCTTCAACTGATGGACTCTCTTGCCCCACATCTGCAATGACTACTACTTTGTTTTCTTCAGACTGATCTTTGTGCAAATGACTTTCCTCCTTAGCAGCTTTTTCACAGCTATGTCAGCTATGGCAATATGATAGTAGTAGGGATTTCAGCCTATTGCTTCATGTGCCTTGAGCCTGCAAATGCTCCATTTGTTTTTGGTCTTCCAGTCAAAATCACTTAACTCTTTCAAAACCTCTGCGTGCTGTATGAGTTTAACTTTATTGTCTACAAATTCAACTTTAGCCCAAATCTATAGATAGATAGTAAGAGCTGTTACTATATAAGAACTGTTACTAGTATTATTCAACTGATATTTTCCATACTGTTTTATAGCATGCAGTATTGCTACTAATTCAGTTCACTGAGCTGACATACAAGTTCATAGGTAAGTACTATGCTGCTACTGAGTATCTGCACTGTAAATTATTTTATACAAAGGGTCTGTTAAAACTACATAATCTTCTATACATTATCTGTTATAATTTATAACTCTCCAAAACTTTTGCAAATCTTGAATAATTGTAATGGCATATTTAAAATAGACAGCACCCTTTTTCCTGCATGGGTTTCAAACCTATGGTTGCAATGCCACTCATCAAAATTTAACAGCATCTTGTCAGCCCTGAGTTTAAAACCAGCATTTTGTAAAACTAATAAAACATCATTTAGTATCTATAAATGCTTTTCTTCTGTTTCTATCTGTATCAATATATCATCTATGTATTGTAATACATTGCTACCATAATTTAATGGTCTTACACCCATGCCAATGTCTGATGAAACAATACTGAGGAATTTACAAAACCCATAGGTAAACATGTCATTATATATTGTGTATCCTGAAAGGTGAAATACAGCACTTCTGTGATGACTTAGCAAGCAGTATAGCAAAAAATCTATTTGCTAAATCTACTACTGTAAACCATTTAATCTGTGGATCTAATCTCACTGTCATTTCTGGTGTACTAGTCACAACATGTTCTGCCTAGGAAGTATATTTATTAACTAGTCTTAAATATAGTACAAGCCTATAGCTATAATTTTTTTTCCTTACAGGCCAAATGGGTGCATTTGATGGATATGACCCTTTTATTATGCTACCCTTTTCTTCCCAGTCTGTAATACATTTATGAATGTCTTTTATTGCTTCTTTGTGAAAGTGATAGCGATTCTGTTAAAGTGAAAACTTATTTTGGGGTGTTCTGCCCTTATGTCAGCTGTGCCAACTAAACCAGAATCTGTCTTGTCTTTAGCCCACAAATCTGAGTATTCCTGTAGTAACTGATCTTTTAAATGCTGTGAAATATCTGCACAATCTATTGCACATAATTCTTTACAATTTTTTTCTGTTTGCACTACTGCACATACTGCAATACATTTATTTCTCCACAGAATATTATTACTGAAGTCCAAAACAATACCTAATCTCAACAATATGTCCATACCCAGTATGGTACTTTCCCACTGATGATGCATTGAGAATTTTACGGTTACTTTTTTCCAGGATGATTAGTTTTGTTTCTTCTTCTTCTTTTGGCTTTTTCCCAGTTAGGGGTCGCCACAGCAGATCACCTGTCCGCTCATGATTGGCAGTGGAGTTTTATGGTGTTGAGTTGCCAGCCCAGCAACCAACCTTGCACAGAAGGCACACACACGCACACACTCACACCTAGGGCCAATTTAGAGTGTCCAATCCACCTATAGCATGTCTTTGGGATGTGGGAGGAAACCGGAACACCCAGAGGAAACCCACGTGACCACAGGGAGGACATGCAGACTCCGCACAGAAGGCACCCCAGCTGAGAATCGAACCTGAGTACCTCTTGCTGTGAGGCGGCAACGCTAACCGCTGCACCACCGTGGCTGCCCTGATGATTAGTTTTGTTTAAAAATCTAATACCCAAAGGATTACTTTTCACTGCTGTTACCTTTGCTCCTTTAAATCCTGACAACATTATAACTGTACTTGGGTCCTCTGGTAAAGGACTGTTAGTAATTGAAAATGATGCTCCTGTTATCATTCAATACATTATTCCATTATACATTTCACTGTCTATAGGAAAGGGATTATCTGCCATCCTTTCCAACATTAAATGATGTCAAATGAATCAGCTGGTTTAGTGCTGGACTGCCACACCTTTTATAGAGATTCTAAAAATCATTTTCTATGGAACTAATAACAACACTGACTTGAATTACTGTAAACATTTCGTTTTGAGGGTTTCTAGAAGAAAAGATATGAAACATGTTGAAAATTGTTACCCCCTCCCACCAAGTTATCCCTATATTACCGAACCAATCTTCAGGTATGATAAGATTCTGAAATAACCAGTTTTTTTTCTCATCCCATTTCAGTAGCAATTGTAACAATTTAGATGTGTGATACAGTTTTTCTGCTGCTGTCACACTCACTGGTTCTATATCTGAACTTCCTGGCTGATGTGATGCATGTCCTTGATCTTTTGAATCTTTTACACTTGTTTGTATAACTGTTTATTGCTTTTCACAAATTCTATTATTCCACCTGTGATGCCCATGCACTGGCCCAGCGATCAAGGAGCCTCAATCCTCACCACTAACACCAGTGAGGGGCTTCCATATAGGGAAAAGATAATAAATACACACACTGTAAAGTACAATTTTCCTTAAGAGCACACAGAGATCACAGTCAGTCTTGGGCTGGTTTCTCCCTTTCTCTCCAGATCCCCAATAAGTCTCCCCACTGGCACAGCTATAGGGTCCAGATCTCAGCCTAGTGGGCAAGCTAAAACCTCCAACACCCTCTCTGTCCAACCAGTGTTTCGTGTCCATGCCCAAGTAGCTGACAAACACACACCTTGAGATAAGAGTTATATACAACCACACAGGCACTCCTGGGGAAGGCTGGAACTGGTTCTCCAGCTGTGCCCCTTTTACCCAGACTATACGGTAGTACCACTTGCCACCACTCACAAATATTTATCAGCTACTAAAAGGCCCTTATGAAAGGATGTCCAATTATACTGTGCAATATTATTATCCAAATAGTAAGTGTGACTGAACAGCAAGGCTATTGGAGTGGCATTGTATAATATCACTAAATACATGCAATGTACTCTTAGAGCTTAAATTATCTCTACACAAAACAGCCACAATTGAAAGCTTTAAAAATATTTAATAACAAATAATACAAATACAAGGCAATACTTCTTATTACACAGTGCTAGTCAAGAGTTCAGAGACCACAGAGAAATACTTAAAATAATACAGTGAAAAGTTCTGACATCAATACAGAAAAAAACTAATCTAATCTTCCCAGTTCCTACCTATATCTAAGAAAAAATACAGTTCTAAAATAAACTTACATATAGAGCAAGACAGTGCTGGTGAGTTGGATGTTCTCAAGACAAATGCTAAATGCCCTCATTCTTTCTGTCCTTAAAATGATAACACAGTACCACTGATTCATTTCAGATTACATAATTTCTTTCTGGCTCCCAGGCTAACAGAAACTCAGAGGTTAACAGCCCTTTTGATCTTGCAGCTGATCAGGAAGCCAGAGCAATAAAATAAATTATACATGCAAATTCATACAATTAACTCTGGTCTCAAAACAATAACCAGAATTCCTTCATCCAGACATCATGGCTCTGGGTTTTAGATAAAAAAAAGTATACCATGCTTGACTTATCATCTTTCCTCCAGCAGAGTGCAATGTGGTTACATGTTTGAAGTTCAACATTCAGCAAATTTACATTAATATTTACAAATGACAGAATCATCTATAAAATTCAATCTAGCTAGGCTGGCAGCCTTCATCTATTTTCACCCCCCCCCCCCCGGAGAACTCAAGCTAGTTTTTCAAGTGACCCTTGAGAAATGTTGCTTGAGAGAGTTAGTGCTATCTGAGTATACCTTACCCCATTCCCTATCTTGAGAGCCCATCTGCATTGGTATTACTAATCCCACTGCAGTGCTGCACTGACATATCCTATGCTTGCAACCCTAGGCTCCATCTTAGCAACTTGGCATTTTCTGGCTGGCTCTGTTTAACCATGTTAGGGGATTGTGATCTGTCACTACAGTGAATTTTCTTCCATACAGATAAGGCTGAAGTTTCTGCAGTACCCACACTATAACTAGACATTCCTTTTCTACAGCTGCATAGCATTCCTCCCTGGGTTGGAGCCTACAACTGAGATAAACCACTGGGTGCTCTTCTCCCTCTGAAGAAATCTGGCTAAGTACAGCCCCCACCCCATGGTTCAAAGCATCCACCTGCACAACAAATTATTGGCTGTAATCTGGACTGGCTAACAAAGGGGTCCTCCCAAAGCTTCCTTAAGCTCATGGAATGCCTATTCACATGATGGGGTCCACACTACCTTATATGGCCTGTTCTTCCTTGTCAGATCTGTGAGGGGAGCAGCTATGGTACTATAACTGGCGACAAACTTTCTGTAGAACCCTGCTGTTCCTAAGAATGCCCTCACCTGCTTTTTGGTAACAGGTGCAGCCCATGCCTGAATGGCTTCTACCCTGGTAGGTTCTGGTCTGATCTTACCACTCCCCACTCTATGTCCCAGTTAGGAGACCTCTGCCATACCAACCTAACATTTGCTCGGCTTAATGGTCAACCCTGCCCTCTGTAATCTGCCCAGCACCTCCTTGACATGTTGAAGGTGCTCTTGCCAGGAATGGCTGTAGATGGCAATATCATCTAGGTAAGCAAGGGCAAACCCTCCTGCTCCTGCTAGGATATGATCTACCAGCCTCTGGAAAGTTACCAGGGCATTTTTCATCCCAAAGGGCATCTTTGTGAACTCATACAAGCCAAAAAGAGTCACAAAGGCTGACTCCTCTCTACCACTGGGAGTCAAGGGCACCAGCCAGTTACCCTTGGTAAGATCAATGGTCGTAAGATATTTAGCCCCACCCAGCTGCTCTAGGGCCTCAGCTGTCCTAGGTATGGGGTAAGCATCTGACTCTGTGTGACTATTTAATTTCCTGTAGTCCACACAGAACTTGGTGCCACCATCCTTCTTTGGCACCGGCACCACTGGGGAGGCCCAAGGACTGCTGGACTCTTGAATTACCCCTAGATTCAACATTTCCTATATCTTCTCCCTCAGAGTCTGTTTGACTCTCTCAGGCACCCTATAAGGGGCCTGCCTAATAGGCCTTTGAGGTCCTGTATCCACCTGGTGCTGCACCAGGTGGGTGCACCCTGGTTTCTCAGTGAACATGCCCCAAACTCTTGTAACATTGCTCAGATTTCTCGAACCTGGGTAGGAGATAGCTGCTGGGACGTTGGTACCCCTTCCACTGAGGTGTCAGTCCGAGTCTCACTTAAAAGATCAGTCACCAGATCTCCCTCAGACTCCTCCTGCAATCCACTGCAAATGCTCAGTACAAGGGCCTCCCTATCCTGGTAAGGTTTCATCATGTTAACATGGTACAATTTGTACCCCTGCCTCCTGCCTAGCAGTTCCACCATGTAGGTAACATCACTTACCTTTCTTATCACCTTGTAGGGTCCCTCCCAAGCTGCTTGCAGCTTGTTGTGTCTGAAAGGCATGAGAACCATTACCTGCTGCCCTACAGTGTATTCTCTATCTCGAGCATTCCTGTCATACCATATCTTTTTCTGTTGTTGGGCTTCTGCCAGGTTCTCCTGGGCCAAGCCCATGAGTTCCCTGAGCCTTGTCCTGAGGTTTAGGACATATGCCACAACAGACTCCTTGTGAGGTTCACACTCACCTTCCCACTCATCTCAAATTAAATCTAGAGGTCCCCACACCCTATGCCCATACAGCAACTCAAAGGGTGAAACACCTGTGGATTTCTGGGGAGCCTCTTTGTAAGCAAACAACAGATGGAGCAAATATTTGTCGCACTCTCTCTTAAAACTGGTCTGCAAATGCCCGTAGCATGGACATGATTGCAGAGTTTAACCTGTCAACAAGACCATTAGTCTGAGAATGGTAGGGGGTGGTCTTCAGGTGCTTCACCCCACAGTACTTCCACAGACAAGCCAGCAGCTCTGACATGAAATTGGCACCTCGGTCAGTCATTATTTCTTTTGGGAAACCTACCCTGTTGAAAATCATTAACAAAGCATTTGCCACCTCTTCTGCCTAAACGGAGGACAGAGCCACTACCTCAGAGTATCGTGTAGCATAATCCACTACCACTAGGATATACTTTTTTCCTGTGGAACTTGGGGTACTCAGAGGCCCCACAATATCCACAGCTGCTCTCTGAAATGGCTCCTCAATCACAGAATCACATCAAAGGAGCTCTCACCTTGTCTCCTGCCTTGCCTACCTTTTGGCACTGCTCACAGGTCCTGCAGTACCCTGTTACATCTCTGGAAATTCCAGGTCAATAGAAGTTCTGCATAATACGTCTCTTTGTACGTTTTATGCCCATATGAACTGGAAAGGGAATATCATGGGCTATGGCTAGAAGCACCAGACGGTAGGCTCTACGCACTACCAACTGCTGTAGCCTCTCACTTTCTAGCCCTCCCTCAGGGGTCCACTCTCTATACACTAACCCTTTGTCCCAGTATACAGATTCCCCCTTCCCTTGAGAATCAGGTCCCTCACTAGCTACCTCTCTCAGGCCTTGCAATGTAGGGTCTGAGAGCTGAGTCTGTCTCAACTCTCTCTTTGTAACCCTCCCCAGCTCCCCTTCCACAGGAAGGCTGGCATTCTCTGACAGTGGTCCCTCAATGTCAGCCTAGGTACTACTACTCACCTCTATGTTTGCAGTCACTCTGTCCATGGGAACATCAGTACTCGCAAGCAGATGTGGCACCTCTTCAATCTCACTGCTTCAACATAGCTTTCTCCTTGAAGTAACCAACTCACCAGTCCTGGCTGCATGTATGCGGTCTGTCTGGGTCTTCCCCAGGCTACCAGACCCACATTCTTGCCTTGAAGCCTGACTGCATGTAACTGTATTAACACATAGTACTGCCTCATCAAAATCCATCCCTATCAGGACATCTGCAAGATGGTAGTTCAGTACCCCTGAAGACAACCTACTATTAGAATTTTGTCTTCCCCACTTACTGGCTCCCTCATCTTTTGTTCCCCACCTTGCCATCATGGATATCTGTATGCCACATGACCCCATTGGTTGCATTCAAAACATTTAACCCTAAGTCCTGGATGTGTACCTGGATAGTGGCTTCCCCTGCTACTGGCAGATTCTGTTGGGGCAGTCTGGACTGCCCACCATGGGTTTCTTTATACCCATGAGCAGTACTGGGGGTCACTTTTCTGTGCAGGAATGACCTGCTTGCTAGGTATAGGTCTCCCTTCTTCCCCAAAGAAGTAGCACATAGTTTAGCAGCTAACCAGATCCTCATGTCCTCAGGCAAAGTGCTAAGGGCTTGTTCCCTCACCAAAAGGTCTGCCAGCCCTTCAAAAGTGGTGACCTGACATCCACTCACCCACCTATGAAAATAAGTGCAAATTCTTTTTTCTCTAACAACACCATCCAAGGAGACCTATCATGAATTTTGACATTATCTATAATTGTATATTTAAAGGATTCCGGCGTGTAGCTCGCAAGACATTTCCCTGAGAGCTACATCGCCGAAACCAAACGGCTGCAACAGCACTTTGCCGTAGTGCAAATTGGCTGAAAAGCATAGCCGCTGCAACTATAATCTATGGACGGGCAGCTACAGCCGTACGGGATGTGTAACGCATTCCTTCTTCTCATGCAAGGAATGCATTTATTTAATTATTTATTTATTTTGTTGTCAGACTTAAGAGCACACAGAGATCACATTCAGTCTGGGGCTGGTTTCTCCCTTTCTCTCCAGTTCCCCAATAATACTCCCCACTGGCACAGCTATAGGGTCCAGATCTCAGCCTAGTGGGCAAGCTAAAACCTCCAGCACCCTCTCTGTCCAACCAGTACTTTGTGTCCCTGCCAAAGTAGGTGACGCACACACACACACACACACACACACACACACACACACACACACACACACACACACACACACACACACACTTTGAGATAATAGTTATATACAACCACACAGACACTCCTGGGAAAGGCTGGGACAGGTTCTCCAGCTGTGCCCCTTTTACCCAGACTATACGGTAGTACCACTTGCCACCACTCACTAATATTTATCAGCTACTAAAAGGCTCTTATGAAAGGGTGTCTAATTATACTGAGCAATATTATTATCCAAATGGTAAGTGTGACTGAACAGCAAAGCTACTGGAGTGGCTTTGTACAATATCACTATATACATGCAATGTACTCTTAGAACTTAAATTATCTCTACACAATACAGCCACAATACAGCCACAGTTGAAAGCTTCAGAAATATTTAATAATAAATAATAAAAACACAAGACAATACTTTTTACTACACAGTGCTAGTCAAGAGTTCAGAGACCACAGAGAAATACTTAAAATAATACAGTAGAAAATTTCTGACATCAATTTAGAAAAAAAAACAAATCTAATCTTTCTAGTTCCTAGCTATATCTAAGAGGAAACACAGTTCTAAAATAAACTTGCATATAGAGCAAGACAGTGCTGGTGAGTTGGATGTTCTCAAGACAAATGCTAAATGCCCTCATTCTTTTTGTCCTTAAATTGATAACACAGTACCACTGATTCATTTCAGATTATGTCATTTCTTTCTTATTCCTAGGCTAACAGAAACTCAGAGGTTAACAGCCCTTTTGATCTTGCAGTTGGTCAGAAAGCCAGAGCAATAAAAGAAATTATACATGCAAATTCTAGCAATTAACTCTGGTCTCAAAACAATAGCCAGAATTCCATCACCCAGACATCTCGGCTCTGGGTTTTAGCTCAAAGAATTATACCATGCTTGACATATCAGGTTACGTTTTTGAAGCTCAACATTTAACAAAGAGAACAAGCATGCGGCTTACATTCTTCTTCGTCTTTCAGCTTTTTCCCAGTTAGGGGTCGCCACAGCGGATCACCTGTCTGCTCATGATTGACAGTGGAGTTTTATGGTGTCGAGTTGCCAGCCCGGCACCCAACCTTCCACAGAAGGCACACACACGCACACACTCACACCTAGGGCCAATTTAGAGTGTCCAATCCACCTACAGCATGTCTTTGGGATGTGGGAGGAAATGGGAACACCTGGAGGAAACCCAAGCAACCACAGGGAGGACATGCAGACTCCGCACAGAAGGCACCCCAGCCAAGAATCTTACCGGAGAACCTCTTGCTGTGAGGTGGCAACGCTAACCACTGCTCCACCGTGGCCGCCCAAGCATGTGGCTTACATTAATATTTACAAATGACAGAATTATCTACAAAATTTTATCTAGCTAGGCTGGCAGCCTTCACCTATCTTCACACCACCTATCACTTTCCCTGCATCTTGTCTTAAAATCTTGATCTTCTGATCCTTTTCTTTGAGTTTCTTTTTATCATTTTTGATTTTGATCTGTTCTTTCTCCTTTCCAGCTGCACTACTCCACTTAAACAAAAATGTGTTATAATCATTTAACAATTCCGGATGAATCTTTTTTCTTGAAGTCTCTAGCTTTCCTGTCAGAGTCTGTGACTCATCTACTGTTATCACTGCACTTGTTAGCACTGATGCTAACACTGTCATTTCCTTGTTTATTACTAGTCTTTTGATACAGCATATACATACCCAACACTGCTTTACTGATAACTTGAAATGTTTCATTCTTTGAGAAAAATCTTCTATCGCATTGTTTACATTTCTGCATGACCCAGTCCACAATTTTAAACCATACATCTTCTGATGTTTCTACAGTAGAACTTTCAGAACATTTACTGGCTGATTTTGGTATAGAGTCCATTATAATAAAAATGTCAATGCTTACTCAAGGTGTTGAAAAAGTGTTAATTTAGAGGACAGTCATCTTGCAACTTATTTGAACTGTATCTTGTAATAATTCCCTTGCCTCTCCAATGTCACATTGATAGCTTGCAGGGACATCTTCTTCCTTGGAGAGTCTGTTACAGGCATTCTTTAAATAAAATGTTTTATAGTAACTGTCCTGTAGTGTCCTTTCTGACTGCTCATTGTCTGTAGATTTATTATTAACATATGGATGCCATTGTTTTCCTGGGAATTACTTAACAGTACTTTGATATTTCTCCCCTGAGGTTGTTCAGACAGTACTGAAAGATTTAGCTGTATTGTCAGTAAAAGTGCCGAATCTTACTGTTTAAACTCTGTTATTCCAGTTCAGCAAACAATTCACTCTGAAACCTTCTATAGTTGATTAGCAATATTTATTAATACAATAAAAAAGAATATAAAAATGTTTTATTTCGTAGTTTAATAGCAGCATTAATTAATACAATGGACAGCAATATAAGAATCTTAGAAAGAATATTATTATTACAGTGGCAAAAAGAGCTGCATAAAATCATGAACTGTATCGACTGACAGTGTTCACTGAACTAAACAAACTGAACTGCTGTCTTAAGAATATACATGTCTTATACCATCTTCTCTGTAAGTTTCCTCTTGTCAGTTTTACATGTATTCTTAATCTTGATTCCCAAGGCTTGTACCATCCAACTGAACAAAAGATTTGTTATTATTACTCCAGGTGGCTAATTTGTGAATGTCTCCTAACTGTTTCTTTCTCTGTAAGGTCACTCTGAGAAAAATGTTCTTTGGAGAATGTTAGAGTTCTGCACGTCTGTCTTCATCAGCATTTTGGCTCAACTGTACTTTTCAACTAAAACTGCTTTTACTAACACTAACATGAACTGTGATATGTAAGGTCTACTTTAAAACTGAAATATTTTCAAGCCTATTCTAACAGATGAACTATTTATGCAAGATCTATTCTAACAAGTTGATCCAACCACAGTGTACTGTATATAGTTCTGGAGGTCATATAAGGAAAAATACATCAGGCAACTGAAAAGAATTCGGAAGGAAAACTAATAGAAAGATCTATGGGATGGAGGAAAGGAAATATCACAAACTAGAGGAGTGAGAGCTCTTCTTACCTGAAACCAAAAGAGATGATAATGGATCATGTCAAAGAAATGAGAAGGGGTCATTCAGAACAGGAAAGACAGAGGGAGAAGGAGGGGCCACAGACAAGTATTCGATTGATCTGCAAAAGTACCTCTTCCCTGAGAAGGTTGTAAACACATGGAAAAGGCTTTTGGAATGGGTCATGGGAAGGGAATCCATAGAGGCATTTAAAGAGGGCACTAGACACATGGAAAATGGCAAGAAACAAGGCAGAGCTGGAGAAGAGGTAGAATATTAAAGCACTTAAAAGGGTAGACTAAACAGGCACATTGTTTTATGTTGTCAAGCTAAAGTAAAAGTAATGTAATATAAGGTAAGGGAAAGGAATATAATGTAATACATTAGCTGAGGGGCTGCTATATGACAGGCAGACAGCAGTCATTTGAAATGTTGGGACCCACTTCAGCAAGTCCAGCAATATGGACACTGAATGATCAAAAAATGGATTTAAATATACAAAGTCCATGATGGACATTGCTTGGAATGTTCTGTTTTCTCTAAAGTATGACAGTCTGAGAATTAGTATATATAAGTTCAGTGCTTAAGAGATGGCTTGACCCCCTGCAAAAAAAAAAAAAAAAAAAAAAAAAAAAAGGTGTAAAGGAGAGAAGTGTTGTTAGATAGTCACTGTTCCACATTTTCAGTGTGTGTGTGTGTGTGTGTGTGTGTCAGTACTCAATGCTACGAGTACTAACATTTTAATAATGAGCACACACAGACATATTTATTTATTTGGTTATTACAGTTTGATGGCCGGGATAGTCCACTGGGCCTAGAAGTGCTTGTTTTCAGTGGAGGCCTGGGGAGAAAAGCTCCGCAGGATATAAACAATTTTAAAATGTGAATACAGTAGTAGAACAATGAAAAATACAGAAATAATATACAATTTGTTAAAAAAAGACATAACATTTCTAATTCTAGGTAATGATTTACAAAAGTGAGATTTATGTAGTCTAAACATATTAAAAATACAGGCATTTCAGATGAAAAATATGTGAGTAAAACATTTATGTACAGATAAAAAAACAATTTTTTTTGGAAGTTAGAAATATGAGGAGAGGACAGACAGAAGAAGGTGATGTGGGAGAGGTAAACGGTGGTATATAGTGGAGAAAGGGAGTGGGTTGGGGGGAAGTTTATGAGGTATAGGGTAGGAGAGGAAGTAGAGGCAAAGGATAAGAGAGCACAGTGATAGAAGGTTGCTGTATATAGTGCATGAGAAAAGGTGTTAAAGAGTTTATGTGATAGGGGTACAGAAACATTCCCACTTTGAAAGGGGGTGAGATTGGGAAAGAGTTTTGAAGTTTGAGTGGCTCTGAGTATTTTGAAGGGTAGTAGGGAGAGAATTCCAGAGTTTAGTTAGGGAGCAGGATAATAGTAGGTTGCCAAGGGGTTGACGAGGCTTATATATGTTTAGAAAATTGTGGTTTTCTGATCTTAGAGAGCGGTTGGGAATGTAGGGGATTAAAGAGGTGGACAGAGAAGGACAACCAGAAGGTATGAATATGAGCTTGTGAGCAGTAGTAAGTCTAAGGAGTTTGAGGTAGTTAGAAATGTTAAAGCCATTTCAGGGAGTGGAGAGAGAGACAGTGATGTGATGAGTTTCTGGAGTTGGTGGCAAATTTGGAGATTTTATTGTAACAGGCATCCAACTTGGCCTGTAAGCCTAGCTGAAGATTAGTGAATAGGGGGTGCCGTACATTAGAGAGGGAAGAAGGTAAGTAGAGGTAAGGGTGTGTCTGGTGGAGGGGGTAAGGTAATGATTATGTCTATACAGGAGACTTAGTTTTTGGTGAGTTTTTTTGATATTAGTTTGGATATAGATGTCAAATTTTAGATTTTCATCAATTATGACACCGAGCAGTTTAGTATGTGATACTATTTCTATGGGGCTGTTATTCTGAGCAGTCACTGTAAAAGTGTTTTTGTCTATATTAATGTTTTTGGATGGTAGAAGATCATTAACTTTGTTTTATTGGCATGTAAGGTCAGGTGATTACTATGCATCCATGTGTGGTATCAGACAGAGACTCTGGTGGAAGTTATTAAGGAAGATGTGAAAGAGGAGGGGGCCTAGGATGGAACCCTGGGGAACTCCAGTAGGGGTGTGTAGAAAGGAAGCAAGTGAGTTTTTCCATTTGATGGCTTGCTGTCTTTCAGAGAGGTATCTGGTGAACCAAGTGATGGTGGGGGAGAGGTTGAGAGAGGAGAGCTGGGATAATAGTAAGGGGTGAGAAATGGTATCAAAGGCTTTGGAGATGTCAAGGAACACAATATAAACTATTTTGCCAGAGTCATGAGCAAGGTTTATGGAGTCTAGAAAGGACAGCAGGGCAGTGATGGTACTATGCCCGGGACAGAAACCATGTTGTGTAGGGGTTAGTAGATTGTTTTGGGTTATATAGGATATTATTTGGGACTGAATACATTTCTCCATGATTTTTGATAGTGAGGATAGGACAGCTATGGGCCTAAAATTAGAAGTGTCACTGTTTTTTCCTCCTTTATGGAGTGGAATGATAAAAGAGTGTCTCTATAGTGAGGGGGTGTATGATTCTTGTATGGATCGGTTTATTAAGATAGAGATGGGATGGTCAAGACTGTCTGCAGACAATTTGAGGAAAGTTGTGGGTAGGTTATCTGGGGCAGGGGAACATGGTTTGAGTTGAAGGAGGAGCTTCTTTATTTTGCTTATAGAGACAGGACAGAAGCTAAAAGTAAGAGTAGGGGTAATCAGACTGTGTGGAGATGTAGAGGGGTTGGTTGGGGGAGGAGTTTGAGAGTGGTGAGAGAAGCTGGTGGTGAGTTTAGTTATGGATTTTATGAAGAAGGTATTGAAGTTAGAGGCATTTTCTAGATCATTAAGGTTTAGGTTAGGGGATGGAGTATCCTCATTGCCTGGGTGGAGAAGGGAGGAGATAAGAGTCCCAGAATTTTCTTGGGTTGGATAAGTTTTCTGATTGAAGTTTACTGTAGTATGATTTTTGATCCCTGATTATTAGCTTTTTTGCAGTGTTACGGAGTTGTTTGACTTTTGTTAGGACATGGGGTAATTTCTTTTTATGGTTAAGTTTCCACTTTTTGTCTCTTAGGTGCATGATTTGTTTAGTTTCTTTGGTTAACCAAGGGGAGGATGAAATTTTAACTCTTTTAGTTTTTAGTGGAGCAAGGTTGTTAAGAAGGTTCAGGAAGGTTTTATTAAAGTAATCAATGGCATTGTCAAGAGGCAAGGTTTTTTATGGGTGACCAGTCTGTTACTTTTAGGCAGTCTATGAATATTTGTAGGTTGAAATTGGAGAGGTTCCGAGATTATACATAGTGGTGTAGCTTTTGAGGGGGAGAGTGACGGTCAGAAAATGCAGGCAGGTGGTCACTGAGAGAGTCAGGAAAGGTGCCAGTATCTGAGATAAGGTTAGGATGAGACACTAAAATCCAGTCAATGATGGTACCAGTGGTTCCACTTTTGCTTGGCCTGGTAGGAGAGTTTATTAATTGGGTATAGTTGTAGAGGTTGATATTTAGGGAGGGGCATTCAGAGTTTATCATGGCCCAGTTTATGTTTACGTCACCTAAAATAACTGTTTCTTTTTTGATATTAGTTGAAAACCAGGAGAGTATGTCTTCAAGTATAGGGATGTTGTTGCCTGGAGAAATACAGAGAGCAGCAATGCATGTGGATTTGTGTTTGTTGAGTTTAAGGAGTGCACTACAGAGTTCAGAACTGGCAAATTTAGGAAAGGACATATAATCAAGAAAAGCTTGCTTATACTCTGGTGTAAGTCATGGTTCTAAGGTACTTTGACATTTCTGTCAGTATGGATAGACTGCATCACGTACTGAAGCATGACACTCAGAATATACTGATCATTTAAAGAGGAGTCAGAAGCATGTATTACTTTCATTTAAATGTCCTATAACAATGGAGCTGTTTTGAGTTTTGCTATCATTTGCCAAAAGGGAGCTGATACAGTGCAGTGATCACCAGAACTGGAGACTGTACTGCAAGAAAGGCATAGCTTTAAAGACAGTTCAAATCCAGTCCAATGCAGATGACTTCCAGCAATAAGACTGGGTCTGGTACATTCACTTACTAATTGTTTGAAACTGCTTTCATGGATGTGTACTACAATGCTTCACTTAGATTTGGGTTTAACTACAAAATGGAGTTACACATAATGAGTTAATTTTGGCATTGAATGTGAGGCAATACTTTATAGTAACCTTGTTTATTAACCTGGATGAAGCAGACAGAGATTGTTGGCAAAGTAGGCTAACTCTTCTGTTCAGATTGTGGCTAGTTATGCCTTCATACACCTACCAGTTTAAACCATGATCCATGATGCTTGGGGACCACTTAATAACAACACTGCTGACAGACTTCTTAACAAGCAGTAGTCTACTAAGTGTTTAATACTCTATGGAATGGTATCCTCTAGCCTTAGCCAAGACTCCCGGAATGTAATCTAGCATTAGCCAAGACTCCTAGAATGTAATCTAGCATTAGCCAAGACTCCCAGAATGTAATCTAGCCTTAGCCAAGTCTCCCAGAATGTAATCTAGCATTAGCCAAGACTCCCAGAATGTAATCTAGCATTAGCCAAGACTCCCAGAATGTAATCTAGCCTTAGCCAAGACTCCCAGAATGTAATCTAGCCTTAGGCAAGACTCCCAGAATGTAATCTAGCCTTAGCCAAGAGTCCCAGAATGTAATCTAGCCTTAGCCAAGAGTCCCAGAATGTAATCTAGCATTAGCCAAGACTCCCAGAATGTAATCTAGCCTTAGCCAAGACTCCCAGAATGTATGATGCATGCTCTAAGATTATAAAGTGTGACACTGTGACTCAGTGCTAAGATCTCTGTCTCATAACTCCAGGGTCAAATCTTCAGTCCTAAATTCTGGTTGTTGTTCGTATGTCAACTTTGTGTTCTTCCCATGTTTGTATGGATTTTCTGCAGACATTCCAGACAGGCTGGTCAACTGGCTGCATAGGCTAACCCAAGTCATGGCTGAAAAAAAAACAGAACCACCACAATTACCAGGTTAACAAACTATTTTAAAAGGTGCGTGTGTGTGTGTGTGTGTGTGTGTGTGTGTGTGTGTGTGTGTGTGTGTGTGTGTGTGTGTGTGTGTGTCCACACACACACACACACACACACACACAAAAAACAAAGAATTATGGCTTCACTAGATAACTGCAAGGAAGGTAAGATAAGCTGGCCAGAAGCAGGGTAGTTTGGCACAATGGCAGTAAATTTGCACCAAAGAGGGCGTACTTTAGGTGAGTTACCAACGGTAGAAAGGTTAGTATGTAAGGATATTAACAAAGCAGTGTAAAGGGGGGTTGGTCTCTTTAAACCAGCATGATTGGGTTTCTATGTGAGGGATCTAGTAATAGGAGAAGGCAGCTTCAAGATGGTAGAAATCATTGGGAAAATCAAAGAAGTCTGGACCATTTGGTTGCGGATTTATTGGTAGCAAACAGAAACTCTCACAGACCACAGCAATCAACTCAGAAGTGGGAATCCTCTGGAAGGTCCATATTAGCCAGTAGAAATCCTGGTAGAGGAGAAAAGGGAAGTTTTTACTGATGTCTGTATCTGCCAGTGGAAGCCATAGAGTTTACTTGTGTCATAACTAAGGGAATCTGGTAATGAATTGTGTTGTTTCACTTGAGTCAGTGAGAGACTTTTAAACTTGTGTTAAAGTAAGAATGACTGTTTCTTGAACCTGTGCTTGTGGGTTTATAGTTCAAGGAAAAGACTATGTTTACAAATACTTGTTTTATGGGTTTGTTAAAACAAGGTACTTTTTTGGCAGAATGTCAACCACAAAGCTAATCCTAACCACCTGTGCTGAGATAGGGCCATGAAACACTGAATTTTTATTTTGTTGCAAGTTTGATTTCTGAGACTGGTAGTTCAGTGCTTATTTTTCCTGGCAAAAGCAAAACTCCATTTTATGTTCTGCAAATAAAAGTGACTGTTATGAAAAGAAACTGGGTGTGGTTATTGCTGAAAACCACATCTGGTAGAGAATGTGGACAGTTCCTAATTTTTTATTCCACTTGGCATTGCCATCAAATGTTTCCCCGCAACCCACTGAGAGAGAGAGAGCAAGTAGCTACCTGGTTTGTACAATGAGTTTCTAAAGGGTCATGCAGAGGGGTACCTGTAATGAAGTCATACGATGAATACAGATGAACAGCTTTTTCAGATGATTGTTACTGGCACCAAAAGGATGTTTGTGGTAGCACAGTCCATGGCACAACAAAGCTCTACATCCAAGTGGAAGCCACTTAGCAGCACTTGGTCACCTTTGAAAGGATATGACAGAAGCATCTGGACAAGGTTCCAGCAATATATTTCATGTGGGAACTCTTCTATGTCTACATGGAGATTCCTAGCTTGGAATGTAGTGACTTTGAAAAAAAAAGAAAATGTTGTTAATAAGTGAGCAGTCATCTTAGAAATTCAGGCCCCCGGGTTCCATAAATTTTGTTTTTCTAGAGGTAAGATAGCTCAGGCACCATTATTTGAACTGAAATATAATGTTAAGTTTTGGCTTGAACCCGACAGGATAAATAAAGTAAGAAAATGTGATGGACATATTTGTAACTGGCCATTTCAAAAGAGCTTTACCTGCAGATATTAGGTAGTTACTGTGGCAGGCAAACCCACAGGATGACAAAAGCTTTTAAACAGATGTTGAAAGTATTCTGGATTATAAAAATGTTTATAAATCATCATTTACTAAAACTGTTGATCAGGGAAAGGGACCGTGTCTTCCATACTCTGCTTAAGATAAGGGAAGAGAGGGTGCTTTGTTAAGAATTCTGACGGGGATGCCAGATTAGAAACCCCATGTTCAGTCAACTTAGAAGAAAAGTGAGGCAGAAAAGTTTATGAAGTCTGACAAAAAGACAACATGCCTGGTGAAATCAGCCTTTTGGTATTGTGCCACCACAAAGCTAATGAAAAGCATGATTGAAATGGAGGGTCAAGAAAGTGCAGTTGTTTAAGTAAACTTATCATAGCAGTAGATGTTTGAATGATCACTGCTGCAGTTAGATATAGCAGCCAAACAGCTTACAAAGATTGAGGGCATCTTCCACATGCTCAAACCATTACACAGCTCACACTCAGCTGACTAAAAAACAGGTTTGGATGCCAAGCAATTCAGCGCTTTAATGCCAACTGAGAGAGGGAAGCTAGGCCCTGACAAAACATTGCAAGGAAAAGAAAAATATATGTCCACAGTCTGGCCTAAAAACACACACCAAAAACAAGCAGTAGGGAGGGAGGGAACAGGTGCTGCAGCTGTGATCATTCGAACATCCACTGTTATGGTAAGGTTACTTACACAACTGTACTATGTTATTCATATTAATCTCAGCCTAGGCCCCACAGCAGGGTTGTGATAATGAGGAAAAAAGTGCATTCAGACAGCAGTTTTATTTTTATTTATTTATTTTTATGTTTTTTACTGGGATAGCCCAATTGGGTGACAGACCCATTTTCAAGGGAGGCCTGGGGGAAAAGCCCCACAAGTTAGAGAGAATAAACATAGAGTTAAGTTTTACAAATGTAAGTTAAGACAAACATATTAAGAAAAACATCCTTAGCTATTTGAGATAATAAAGCCACAAATATCAATAAGAAAACATCTTAATATTTAGAGGAACATAACCACAGTTGTGAAAAAATATCATTTAGTTAAACAAAGCTAGGGTTGTATATAGGATATAGTTAAGAGTAATTGTTAGTGACTGAATGTAGAAGTAGGAGATGTGAGATTTAGTCAGTCAGTCTAAATATGTTGTAAGGATTGCACTTGGAAGAATAGGACAGAGACAATGGTCAGCCAGTTGCAGGACCTAATAGATAAAGTAGGACAACATGAATTGGTGTTGATGATAGGTGATTTGAATGCAAATATCAGGACAGACAGAACAGGATATGAGGACTGCCTGGGTCCACATGGGTAGGGCAACAAGAATAGAGAAAGAAAGGCAATTTTAGACTTCTGTCTGGAAAATGGCTTGATATTATCCAACATATGGTTCAGAAAGAGAGACAGTCACAAGATCACATACAAGAGTGGCCAACATGCAACTCAGGTAGACATCCTCCTGTTAAGAAAAGAGCACTTGGGTAGAACCAATAATTGCAAAGTCCTCCACAGTGAAACAGTCAGCCCACAGTATAAACTACTGGTTGCCACAATCAGCTGCAAGCAGGGGTCATAGAAGGCTCTAGGGTCAATAGAGAACATGCTGAAGACCTGGATATTGACTGGAGAGAAAGTACAATAGTTCAAAGAATTACTCAGAGCTCTAGCACTCCAAGAAGCGGAGGAAATGGGTAGAGTTGAAGAAGAATAGCAGCACTTCAAAACAGCATGTGTGAGAACTACAGAATTGTTATGTGGCTGAGCCAGGTATGGAAATAAAGTACATAAGAAAAGCTGGTGGTGGAATGCAGAAGTCCAGGAAGTCATCAAAAGAAAGAGGGAGTGCAAGAAAAAGTTGTGATAGAAAAGATCAACCAGGCTAGGAAGGAATACTGTTTGACTAACAAAGAAGCTAAGACAGGCATTCCAATAGCAAAGAACAGGGCAGTGGAAGCACTCTACCAGCTTCTGGAAAGTGACTCAGTAGGTGGCACAAATAAACTATATCAGGTTGCAAGACAAATACAGAAAGATAAAAAAGATAGTCAGACACCCTTCATAAGGGATGCCAGCACCAACCTGATCACTAGTCCACAGGACATCAAATGCAGACGGAAGGAGTATTTCCAGCAGCATTTGAATGAAGAAAACCCCACAGAAGCTGTACTGCTTTCCAGGAACAGCCCACAATGAGAGAAGAAGAGGACCCACCCTAGAAGAAGTAAGAACAGTACCAAGGAAAATTAAGTCAGGGAAAGCAGCAGGCTCAGATGAGGTTACAGCAGATATGATAAAGATGCTGGGTGAGATAGGGGAGAAATGGCTCCTCAGGGTACTCATAGCAGTGTGGAGAGAAAGGCATATCCAAGATGACTTGAGAATAAGCATACTTGTGCCAGTGTACAAGAACAAATGGGACATCCACAACTGTAGGCAGTACAGAGGCATCAAACTCCTGTCACATTGCATGAAAGTTCTGGAGAAGGTGACTGATAAAAGGATAAGCAGAGTAGTAGAATGTAAGATGAGAGATGAACAGTTCGGATTCAGATGAGGATGTAGCACACCTGACCCAGTGTTTGCAGTGAGACAGATAGTTGAAAAGAAACTAGAGATGAGGAAAGAGTCCAATTTTGCATTCCTAGACCTGGAAAAATCCTATGACAAGGTCCCACGAAAGCTGATATGGGCAGTACTGCAGTGGTTCAAACTCCCACAAACACTGGTAGAATTAGTGCAGGCTATGTACAAGGACCCAATTACTCAAGTACAGACAGTGTTCAGTCTCACAGACAGGTTCCCAGTGGGAGTGGGTGTGTACCAGGGTTCAGCTCTGAGCCCACTGCTGTTCATACTGGTGGTGGACTACATTAGGAAACAGGTCGGAGGGGACAGATCAACAAAGTTGCTGTGTGCAGACAATGTGACATTACTGGCAGACTCTGAGCAACTTCAGCAAAAGACAGGAGAATGGAATTCAAAACTAAAGGCATATTGTTTAATGTTTATACGTATACCCCTACGTGCTAAACCCTTCATATTGCACACCTTAATCAATTTCTGGTGCCAAACACTAACTGAATTTGCATTCATCCATATATTAAAGGGCCGGATGAACAATTATTTTGTGAATGGCAGGAGGCCCAACAACAGGCATCCATGCTATTTGTTAAAGTTTTGCGTTCATTTCATGAACGCAAAACCTTAGATTTATTAAATCAGGCTGGTCATCTCTGTGAACAAACTAAATCATATGAACAAGATCCTCTTTACCATGAACAATTTGTACAACTGACTAAGGAATTAATTGCCTGCACTTTAACAAAGTCGTTTTTGTGTTTAAATTACCTGTTTAACTGTTGTAGGCTACACACTCAAGTGTGATAGCCATTTCTGTGCATTTAAAGTGTTTTTTGATTGTATCTGCTTTATTTTCTGAAAAAAAACAAAAAAACAAAAAAAAATATACTTGTTTCCCACCTTTCTCAACTAGTATAGTCCAGTTTTCAGGATAGTGCTGAATTCAGGGCTGTGCTACAAGTTTATGTGTTTGCCCATACCTTACTTGGATTGAAGGAAGTTTCTCTGTTCACTGTGAGAAAGGGAGCTTTGAGCAGCCTATCTGTCCCTGAAGGAGTGGTTTCATCCCAGAAATTAGTAGTTTATTGGCCATTTTGGCTAATTACTATCTCTTTCATTTCCCTGCTATAAAACCCGCATTTGTAAGGTTTGTGTGCTAGTATACAGCTCAGCAAACTCCTGCCTGGTGCCCTGCAGAGTTCTACAGCAACAGAGAGACAAAAGAGAGACTTTGGAGTGATTAAGTATCATTTTTCTGCATTTTCTTGCTGCCTTTAGCTAATTCCGCCTAAAACTCCGATTTTCTAGAGTTTCTGTGATTTAACATGAGAGAGATGCAATTATACAGCCAAACTGGAGGCTAAGCTCTCTCAACCCAAGAATGGACCAGGCAGTCAAGAGGAGAAGGGAATTACTTGCACCACACCACCAGTCTCACATAGACCTATGAAACCAGCACCGGCAAAAAACACACATAAATATATGAAAACATACTTGGAGGCTCTAAATAAAAATCTGCAGAAGCAACAGAGACCTCCAAAGCAGACATCCAAGCAACCTCCATCCCACAGCACAAACCATGAAACACATACTTCACAAAACCAGTGTGCCAGACAATCACAGCCCATAAGGCAAAATAACATACCCAACACACTAGTAATAGGTGACTCTATAGTCAGGCACACTGACATCCCACTCACTAGGCTGAACAAGGAGAAGGTTACTGTTAGCTGCCTGTCGGGTGCCAGGATCCGCCACATAACACAAGCACTCAGGTCACTCCAGAACAAGTACAAATATGACTCTGTCATTGTCCATGTTGGTGTGAATGACCTGAGCTGTACCTCCCTGGACTACATGAAAAGAGACATGGAGGAGCTCTCTGATCATGTAGCCCAGGCTGGTATGACCCCGACCCTGAGTAGCATCCTGCCCTCACCAAGAATGATACCACAGTATAGAGAAAAAAATTATCAATTTTAACAACTGGCTAAGCTTCTGGTGTCATTCAAAGGGAATCCAGTGTCTGTCAGCCTGGGATGACATGCTCGACAAGCCACACTGCTTCACTAGAGATGGCTTGCACCTGTCACCCTTAGGCTTTCGAATACTGGCCAAGGCTCTTGCCACCCCCCATAGTGCCTTTTTTAGGCAAGGCTCAAAAGATAAACCCACCGCCGTAAATAGCACAAGTAACAAAAAACTGAGGGTAATGCTACTCAATGGAGAAGTCTAAACCTCAAAATGCACGCACTCGAGGCACTCCTCAGTATGGAGAAAATCGATATATGTGCAGTAACAGAAACCTGGTTTAAGGCTCCAGAGAGCACCCCAGCACTACCAGGCTACAACTCATACCATGCATTTTGGCCACAAAACCCAGACCAAAATACAAAAGGTGGGGGACTATCCATATTCATCAAAGATACCCACACCTCCAGGTTAGTGGCACATCACAATGCATCAGAGATCATCCACGTGCAACTAACAATGGGCAAAACTGCTATTCAAATTATAGCTTGCTACAGATCACCCACCATGTCCCAGGACCCCCACTCCACATTCCTGGAAACACTGTGAAACATAAAGGTCCTACCAAACACCCTGATATTGGGTGATTTCAATTACCCAAACATTAACTGGTAGAACTACTCAAGTACAAACTCCCTTGCCCAACATTTCCTAGAATTTATAAACTCAAACGCCCTGGATCAACTGGTCAACACAACCACCAGAGGTGACAACATATTGGACCTGGTCATCATCAACATGGACGACGACCGGTGTTTTACACCACAGGTCAACCCCTCGCTGATTAGATCTGACCATAAACTATCACTCTGGATATCCACATTCCGCCACCACCCCTGGTCAAAGAAACCACCATGAAAAACTTTTCAAAAGCAAACTTCATGTTACTTAAGACCGAGGTGGGAAGTTTCAATGCTCCCATGCAAAAGGATAATGCTGTCCAAGCTGCAAAATCCTTTACTAATGCACTCTACAGGCACCTACAAGAATGCATGGATCATGCTATTCCAAACAAAACCAAGACTCACTCCTCCAAGAAAAGGAAACCAGTCTGGTGGACCCCTGCCATAAACAAGCTATACAATAGAAGGAGGAAACTAGTACAGAAAAGAGTAAAATCCCAAGAAGGGAAGACATCCTTGATCAGTATCAGCAAGAAACTACATTCCCTCATAAAATCATCCAAGGCTAGCTTTGAAAAAAAATTTCCATGGACTCCAAAGATAACAACAAGGCATTATTTAGCTATGTCAAGAATCTAAGTGGCAATTCTCAGATCTGCCTGGAGTTAGTGCAGAATCGCACAAAATACATTGAACCAAACGATATAGCCAAAATCCTGGCAGACAGGTTCAGTGCAAACTTCACCCCCCTCTCACCCCCAAAAGGGCCCATAACTATACCAGAAGAATGTAGTGCCCCTGAAATCAGACACTCAGGTTAAAACAGCCCTCTCCAAAGCCAAAAACACAGCATCAATGGGACCAGACGGTGTCTCAGGCTGCTTCCTACAAGAGCTCAAAGATGAACTAACCCCTCACCTAAACACACTGTTTAAACTCAACCTCTCCACAGGCTACATACCTACAGAGTGGTGCACAGCAACGGTTATTCCACTCCACAAAGGTGGAGCCACAACTGACCCCGGGAACTATCGCCCTATAAGCCTGACTAGCTTGGTCTGCAAAGCTATGGAGCGCATCATCATGGATCTCATTAACAGAGACATTGGAAACCTCCAAACACTGGACCCTACCCAGTTTGGCTTCGTTAAGGGCAGATCATGCCTCCTAAACCTGGTGGACTTCTTTGAGACAGTTACCAAGGCTATAGACGAGGGAAAGGTGGTCCACACAGCCTACCTAGACCTTGCAAAGGCCTTCGACACCATTCCCCACTCAGGTATTATAGACAAGCTCACCAGCCTGAACATAAACCCCTACATCACGAGATGGGTTGCCAACTGGCTCACGGACAGAACCCACATCGCAAGAGTTGCGAGAGCTAGGTCTGACTCTAAACCAGTTACAAGTGGTGTTCCCCAGGGCTCAGTCCTAGGACCCCTCCTGCTCGGCACATATTTCTCAGAGGTACAGGCAAGCACAGGAGGACTATGGCTGACCAAGTTCGCAGACAACTGCAAACTAGGGGCATTAATTGACTCTCAGGCTGACACAGATATCCTCCAAAAGGGTCACACTGAGCCAGATACCTGCTGTCAAAACCATGGCCTCAAGCTAAATGCCAAAAAGTGCACAGTCATCCCCTTTGGAAAATAACAAAGTACCCACAAACTACCACATAGGTGGTAGCCCCCTAAATACAGAAGACGTAATAAGGGATCTGGGGGCCCAAGTAGATAGTAACCTCTCCTTTGATAATCACATTGCCAAAGTGGTTAGAAAATCCTTCTATGTGGCCCACCTAATCACAAAAGGGTTTGCATCCAGATCGAAAAAGGTCACTGGGCCCCTCTATGCATCACTCATCAGACCCATCATAAGAGTACAATGCCCCATTTGGGATGTACCTTACAAGACACCTGCACCAACTGGAAAGACCACAGAAGTACCTCACCAAGAGGATCACTGGCCTCAAGCAGATGCCCTATGCAGCTCGACTGAAGAAACTCCAGCTGTACTCGGTTGCAATACTGCCTACTCAGAGGTGATCTCTGCCTGACATACAAGGCCATGTCCAACCCAGAATTGATGGACATGCTCCACCTAAAGAAAACCATATCCCCTCATGCCACACGCTCCGGGGATCTAAACCAGACCAAAACAATAAATGGGACATGCTGGAGGGATAGATTCCTGTCGCAGAGACTTCCCATGCTCTGGAACAAGATTCCAATCTACATTAGGCAGAGCTCCTCGCTAACCCTCTTCAAGAGAAACCTTGACGAGTGGATGGGAAACAGAAAGTTTACCCCAGGGATCACTTCAATGGTTCTGCTGGACAGAGGCACAGGGAACTAATCTAAGATGGCCGCGAAAGCCAACACATTCTGGCTAGGCTTATAAATGCCTTTTGGCAGATAGCCTAGTACCTACCTATGAACCTATGAACCTATGAAAAGGGGCTTAAGGGAAGTATGATGAATAAGTTTTCCAGGGATTGTAGAGATTATCAGCATGGTAAACAATTTTTGAATAAAAAAAGGTCAAATTTTCGGGTAACATAGAATATTCTCAGTCAGGTAGCAAGCGTAAAAGAAAGAGAAACTCTATTCTCAAGAAAACAGATGGGGTTCCCGAAACATCGGGTGAGGAGATTTCCTCTAATACGGATACAGACACAGGGACACCAGTAAGCTCTCCTTCCTCTAAAAAGAAGAAGATAGTTTCCCTTTATACGGTGCAGGAGGGCTGGACGTAAACACCGTAAGCGATACACCAACTCTAGAAACCCTTCTGCAACTAATGATACCTCAATAGTTCTAATGCACTTAATATTTGTTCTACTTCTCTATCCCCTGTGGAGACTGATCTATTGCACACAGGTTTGGGATTTATACCCAGTTATTTTGTTCCAGAGAAAGTGTTTGCTCAGGATGTTATGTCTTTTTGTACATTACTAAAACTGAAGTCATTTTTTCATAATAAACAAGGATCAAAGGAATATGATTCCTCCAGGTTTTATTTTAGGCCATCAACATTCATACCACCTTGTAACGAAAGTCTAGCAGTTTTTCAATAACAAGGACTTGCATTACAAGTATGCATCTGGTTTAAAATCTAAATTTCACAACTTGCCCCCATCCCAAAGACATGCTCTAATGACTCTCTGTAACAATAAGCAACTTGTGGTTAGTCCTGATGATAAAGGAGGTGCTGTGGCATTGGAGTATGTAGGCAGCTGAAGCCCATAAACAGTTATCTGATCAATGGGTTTATCAGCGCATGTATTTGGACCCTACTACTACTACTTTTAAATACAATATAGATTTTATTTTTGCAATTGGCTGTAGAGGAAGTGATTATTTCCAAGGAAATATTATTTCATCTCACAGTCAAAGAGTCCAACAGACAGCACTTTTATCTGCTACCTAAAACCCATAAACATTCACGTCAACCACCTGGCAGACCAATAGTGTGAGGTGCTGGCTCCTTGACCAAACCACTATCAGCCTTCCTAACATATTATTTAAAACCATTGTTGAGGTGTGTTAGATCCTGTATATAAGACACCACTGAATTTTTGAACATCATTGAATATTTACAGTTAAAACCTGGGTGGTACTTATGTACCTTAGATGTGTCAGCACTATATACTAACATTCCCCATTGGCCAGGACTTCTGGCCCTAGAATATTGGCTAGACCGATGTTCTTTATGCAGCCCAGAGTTTAACACATTTCTGACTTGTCTAACACAGCATGTACTTACCAAGAATATCTTTTATTTTAAGGACGAATGTTATTTACAATTAAAAGGGTCTGAGATGGGGGCATCATTTGCACCAATCTATGCAGATCCATTTATGGCTTATGTTGAAGAACAGGTTATTTATGACTCCACACATAACATTTATTTAGAATCCATGGATATCTGGCACCGTTACTTGAATGATTGTTGGTTAATCTGGCATTCTGATACAGATTATCTCATGGAATTTGTTGAATATCTTAATGGGAATAAATGGAGACTACACTTTACAATTAACTTTGATTCTACACCTATCACATTTTTGGATGTGGATATATATGTGGAGGAAAATGGAACTTTAACAAGTAAAGTTTTTAGGAAACATCCGCAAATACACTTGTACAGGCCAGTAGTTGCTACCCATGGCATATTATTAAAAACATTCCAAAAGCCCAATTTATGCGGCTATGCAGAATTTGTTCTTCTGATGACTCTTTTGCTATTCAGGAACAAAAACTTGTCAATAGATTTCTTGATCAGGGATACAGATGATGACATCATTTCATCTAGGGATGCTGTGAGACAGATGGATAGGATTAATCTGCTCAAATATAATAAAAGAACAGGTCATAGCACAAATGTACTCAGGTTCACTACTAGTTATGTTAGTAACACATCTTTCTTGATGGAATTGATACAGAAGCATTGGGGCATATTAGTGTCTGATGAAACTTTGAATGAACTGATACCTTTTAGGTGTTGTTTTTCTTATAGAAAAGGCAAGACACTGGGCAATACGTTAAACCATCATAAGAAATTGGACAATAAGGTTGCAACAAACATTACAAGGTAGAATGCTAAAGGGATGTCATCCTTGTAACCATTGTAGTTTTTGTCCACATATATGTAAGACCACACAATTTAGTACTCAAAATACATCAAGGGTGTTTGACATATACTTTTATAGAGATTGTGAGTCAGATTGCATCATTTATTTGGCTCTAACTATATGCCCTGCTTTTTATGTTGGACAAACTTTTCATCCACTAAAATTACATATTTCTGAGTACCTTAGTGATGTTAAATGTGGCTGTCAGTCAAATACTTGATATAAACTTAAAATCAAACATCCCACTTTGAAGTTTAGATTTGTATCATAGACAGAATTATGTTTAAAAATGTAAATAAGATGGGTTGGCATAATATATTAAATAGAAAAGAAAAAATTTGATTATTTTATTAGGGGAACTTTTCTCTCCATGATTTAATGAGCACTTGTGATTAACCAACAGGACGAACTGTTGAAAAGCACAAAATCCAAACTAGGTAGAATGGCAAATGAACCAAGCCTCCGCAGACCCTGATGAAGTTTAACCTAGTTTTAAACGAAAGCGCTAACCGTGTTTTATTTGTGGAATAAAAGTATTTTTGGATTATTTGCTTACATAGCTGTGGAGGCTTGGTTCATTTGCCATTCTACCTAATTAACCAATAGGGGCTTTATGGTTATTATTTAATGTGAGGATTTGAAACTATGTGGGTATTGCACTGAAGAAGGCTTTGCAGCTGAAACCAGTATGCTTATCTCACCCCTAATTGGGGTATGGAATACAAGTGATTAAACTTATTTTGCTGACAACTGAGTGCTGGCTTTTTAAATTTGATATGTTCTCACAAGATTGACATTGCTATTGTTTGCAAAACATGGTTAAAGAACAATGACTGGAAATCACTTCTGTAGGTGTATAAATCTTTTTACTGTAACAGACATGCTAAAAAAATCATCTGGAGGTGTTATGATAGGGATTAAAGACAGTTATGAGACCTGCGATTATTACATGTTCTATGATAAAACCAATAGTATAGATTGTATAACTGTGACAATAAAGACAACTCTGTAATATATAACAACTGTTGCTGTCTATAGATAGCCAAAGCCAAGTGCTAATGAACTAGAGGAATTCATACATTTCTTGGGTAAAACACAGAAGGGAATAATGATAATGTCTGCGGACTTAAATTTACCAGAAACTGGCTGGAATAATATTGAATCAACAACATTAGTAAGTAAATTATTCACAATGTATGTTCAGGAACAATGATTGCTTCAGACTGTAAAAAAAAAACTACCAGAGGATGGAACATACTAGACATTGTTTATATTCCTAAAGAAATTACTGTTACTTCATATCAACTTTTACCACCACTGATGGGCAGTGATCATGGGATTATAAAGGTTAACTTTTTGCTAGATAATTCTTTCAATCTGAAATTAAAACAAATGCACAGATTAACAACAGATTATTTGGAAGTAAAGCAGTCAATATGTAAAACTGGAGTGATGCGTTCAGTGGAAAAACTGATGAAGGAACGTGGAAAATTTTGAAAAGAAAATTGTTTGAATAGAAAAAAAAATCAAAAATATGTTTAACATCAAGATCTAGGCACACAATTTCAGGATGGTATATTTCCATAAGAACAAGATGTTTAAGGTGAAAGACAAAAACAATATTTATATGAAATGGAAAAGAGGTTGAAAGAGAACTTTGAAAACTGAAATAAACAAGCTGGACAGACAAATTAAAAATACTGTGAGACAAGATCAAGAAAGTTTTGAAGAAATGTTAAAGATATTGAGCATAATATGAAACCATTTTAAAGATGCATAAGATGTGGAATGAGTAAAAATATACAAATCGATAAACTGTGTGTGGATTTTAAAATTATTCTCAGACAGCACAGATTATAGAAATATTTACAAAATCTTATGCAAATCAGTTTAGATCCACAAAGGGGGTAATACATTGTCCTAATGACATCTAGTTAACCTCAGGTACTGAAATCAAATTAGATTGTATTGAAAAAGAAATGTGCAAATTTGATTCAAACAAAGCACAAGGAGGAAACAGAATTAGTAATAATGACCTGAGAACATTTCAGTAAGACCTTAAAGTATCATTATATTTATTACTTACTAGGTCGTGTAAATATGAAGAGATTCCTCAAGATTGGAGACATGCACTTGTTAGATCTGTCTTTAAGAGAAATGGGGGTAAAACAAACCCAAAGTCATACAGACCCTTAAGTTTAGTTTCATGTTGTGGAAAAAGAAAGGAGAAAGTAATACTGGATAAGTTGCTGTCAGAACTGGAGAGGCTGGGACTTGAAACCATACATCAGCCTGCATACGATGAAAACAGATCAAGCATCACCTGTAACATGATGTTCTATGCAAGCAATAATGCCTGACAGGGTGTGTGTAATGTGTAATTAATGCCCGCCTGTGGCGCTGCGCCTCTACACCCCTGGAAGGGTGTTAATTACACATTAACACACACCCTGTCAGGCATTATTGTGCTTAGACAATGGGTTCATGGGTTCGCTGTAAAATTGTTGTGTTTTACTTGCTTATTTATTTTTTTAAGTACTATATTATTTTTTATATATATTTTTAATGTAAAATAGTTCCTCTGCCTACTGTTTGAAACTTGCTGTAGTATATGTTAATGGTGGAGGAAGCATTTTACATCAAATATATATAAAAAATAATATAGTGCTTAAAAAAAATAAAGTGAAACACAACAATTTTACGTAGAGCCCATTCTCTCTCCCATACACATATACACAGTCTCTTCTGCTTTAACACACATACATATACACACACTCTGTTTTCATACACCCATTCACTCACACAAGATCTATCTCACCCTCTTTCTCAATCTTTCACAGTCTCCAGCTGCTTTCATACACACATTCAGTCTTACTATCTCTCAAGCTCTCTCACAGGCAGTCTCCTCTGCTTATATACATGCATTCACTCATACATCACTCTAGATTTCTCTTTCACTCTCTCCATCCATCTTTCTCTCTATTTCTCTTTCTCACACACACACCCATACACAGTCTCTCTGCTTTCATGCACCCATTCACACTCACACACATGCAGACAGAAACACACACACACGATCGCTCTCTCTCTTACTTACATACATGCATACACTCTCACACACACGCTGCATTTTTTTTCTCTTTTTATTTTGCACTCACTAAACAGCAAAACAGCTGCTTAGCGAGTGTAAAATAATGGCTCGCTAACTCTTACTGACATGCACGCATACACTCATACACAGACATAAACACACACACACATACCTTTTTGGTCTTCTTTTTTATATTTTACGCTCGCTAAACAGCAAAAACACTGCTTAGCGACCGTAAAATAATGGCAGCCATTCCATTTCCTCAGGCCGAGCTCCACTATGGCTTGATAAGCTGCCATGAAGTGGCGGACTCATTTGTCACCAGGCATTACTTGTACATCAATACCCTGCTGGAGAATGGTCATTCTGCAATCAGGGTATTGATGTACAGTTTTCCCATTGTCTAAAGGGTCATATACAAATCACTGGTCAATAAATTAGAAAAACTAGCTATTTATTTACTCTTGATAAGATGGATAGCTGCATGGCTTACAAATAGGACATGACAAGTATAATACAGCAATTGGACAGGTGAAATTCAAGGTTACAGTCAGGGTGTCCCACAGTCCTAGGCCTGTACTTGTTTAGATTGTATCTTTCAGATCTATCTTTGTAATTTGCGGTGTTCTACAGTATGTATGCAGATTACTTGAAATTGATTAAACTGATTACTTGTGTTACAGTAAGGGCATGTCTACAACAGAACTT
Source organism: Protopterus annectens (assembly GCF_019279795.1). Taxonomy (NCBI): domain Eukaryota; kingdom Metazoa; phylum Chordata; order Ceratodontiformes; family Protopteridae; genus Protopterus; species Protopterus annectens. The sequence continues at coordinate 1,973,247,334 of NC_056733.1, forward strand.
GACTAAAGTCACCATTTGGGCACAGGAGAATAATATGCTGATAAATACATCAAAAACTAAGCATATGAGATTTGGGGGACATAAATTGAAAGGTGAATATTTAATACAGCACATAGTGATTGAAATTGTAGATTCATTTAAGGACCTGGGTATATTGTTAGATCCAGTGTTAAGTTTTTCTAATCATATCAATTAATTGGTTAATAATACTTATAGAACTACAGGGTGTATAAAAAAGATATATAAAGTCTAGGAAATAAGAAATGATGAAGCTATTGTTTGTTAGTTACAATAGACTCAAACTATTGTATATGGAAACCTTATAAGAAAACAAACATTAGTAAACTAGAAAGAATGCAATAGAAATATAAACAAGGGCATCCATGGATGTGAAAAATTAAGTTATTATGAAAGACTAAAATATCTGAATTTGTACAGTGTCTATAATACAGATATTTAAGAAGAAACATTATTCAGGTATATAAAGCATTTAGAGACAACTACTTCTGGGAATGTTTGGGGTTATCAAAGTATAGTAGGAAATCATGAGACAACCTATGAATGAATACTGGTTCTCTGACAGAGCAGCTGATGCATGGAACAGGCTACCAAATTACATTAAAGCAAGCACTAGTTTACATATTTTAAAGAACAGCCTGAACACGTATATTGGAGCAACTGTTTTGGTATATTGGCAGGCTAGAAGGATGCCTGGGCTTGAAATATTTGTATGTATATATCACTGTATCTTTCTCACATGGAGTCTTGTAAACTGTATCATGAGAATCATTGATGCCATAAGACCCGTAATCCTATTGTATTCCCTCACAGTAATAGATATCCAAGTGGAAAACCCATGGAACAGATCTAAATAAAGATCTATTTTCTCTGTCGAAGAAAAGCTTTTTATACTGAGTTGTTTAAGTAGAGATCCCAGAAACACAATATTGTGTGATGAGTCAAAAAAGACTTCTGAATATTCTCTTGGAATCCCAGCCTGTGTAGGAAATCTCTTACGCAACTGAAAGATTCCTGACACTTTGAAAAATACTCTGTAATGATAGGCAGATTGTGTAATTATAGAAAGGTGTGGACAACCTGTAGCCTGCAATAAGCTATGACAGTAGCTAGACACTTTCTGAACAGTCTTGTGGAGCAGTGGATAGCCCAAAGGGTAAGACAGGGAACTGATAACGTGATCCAGACACACAAACCTTAATAAACACCTGAAATCTAGATGATAGGAATGTGTTGACATATTTCTTTTAAATCTAAGGTTACTGAAAAATTCAAATGAGGAGGAAGCGGTAACAAGCTGTGAAATGAAAGCACTTTGAACTTGGATACCATCACAAACTGATTTAGGAAAGTAAGATCCAAAACTGGTCTCCAGGATTTTTCATTCTTTGGCACTAGGAACATTCTTGAATAAAACCATTTTCAAAACTGAGAAGGAGGAACTGCTTCTATCCCCCCCTCCCATAATGAGACAGAGAGCATGTAATGTAGGACAGGAGGAAAGAGAAGGGTTTTGTTTGGCAAATGAGAAGGAATCCCTTGGAAAGGAGAAATTTTCTCCTACTGCCATGTGTATCCTAGCCAGATTGGCTTCAGAACCCATTTTTTCTGAAACAAACTGTGATAGAAATTTACATTCAGATTTTCAGAAAGGGATAAGGGACTTGCCAGTGTGTGTGTGTGTGTGTGTGTGTGTGTGTGCGTGCGTGTGTGTGTGTGTGTGTGTGTGTGTGTGCGCGCTCGTGCGTGCGCAGGGGCAAATTCCCTTTAATAGTTATTCTGCCTTATTTGGCTATTCTTTGAGGGTCCAAAAACTAAATCTCTATCCAAAGGAGAATTCAAAATTTTATTTTTGACATCTCCTGAAAGGTTCTGAGAATGCAGCCAGGTAAGCCTCTTCAAAACAGTACCAATGGCAACAGCCCTGGAAAGAGTATGCAGAAAGTCATAAACATGCTTCAAACAATGACTTGCTTGTGAGACAATAGAAACCAGACCATGCAAAGCAGATTTTTCCACAAAAGAAGGAACTTCAGCCTAAACATTCCTTATACTTTTACAATTAATTAGTGTAAGCTTTAACTTATGAGCCTAACAATTCAGATTTTAAAAAATCAAAGTCGCAGAAGAATACACTTTTTTTCCAAATGCATCAATAGCTTTACCATCCTTGTCTAAAGGAGAAGGATTAAAATTAACAAAATATTTAGTAGCAGATACTGGGTTAATTAAAGCTATAGCTGCTGGGTCAGGTCTGGGATTAATGTATAAAAACTTGAAAGAATGAGGAATTTTAAACATTCTGATTTCTTAGGGTCAGCAGGATGGCTGTCAGGGAAATCATGGCTATGACAAATGCACCCTCTAATGTTGACAGCACTGGGAGCATGGTTGAATGTATTTATTTATCCTTTGTTGAACAGGTTAATCCCACTAAGTTAGTATCTTCTTTAAAGTGGAGACCCAAGGTGGTATTTATACTACTAGAAGAAATTTGGCCAGGGAATCGGTGGAACTTGTACTGTTTTCTGTGTCAAGCAGCTGGAGGGCCAAGACTGGAAGAAGGTGCCATGGAAAAGATGGAGGATGATTTAGCAAAGCCTGTGTATGGCACTGATGTTATTTAGGGATCAATGGTAGTAGTAGAAGGAAATTAGGCATTTTGGATATAAATTGTGTACAAAATGGAATACCTCACATAATAATTACTGAAGTATAGCAAGGCAGACTTCAAAATATAATCTTGTGTAATGTGAGGAATGAGACAGAACCAAAAGACAATGCGGCAGTTTATTTGTCAGTGATGGTAGCAGAATGCTTAAATAAGGATGCTGATATTTTAGATGAGGGTTTTCCTGATATAATGCATGTCGTGATTAACGCTTCCCTATTAAATAAATGAAAAGTGGAAATGTCAAATGGCCAGATAAGCAAAAAGGCCATTCCTCAAAATTAATATTGTAGGGGGCCCTTGCTAATTATATATATACAAACTCCGAGATCGCACTACAGTGAAGAAAGGCCTTCACTGTACTGCGACCTTACAATAACGATACCAAGGAGTGGCCTTTTCGTTTATTTGGCCGTTCGACATTTCCACTTTTCGTTTATTTAATGGGGACCTGTGATTAACAAGAAGGAGAAGGATCTGACTTTTTTAAAATGCACTATAGTAGAAAAGACTTTTGAAAAAATGCTACTTTTGATGCAGCTGTAGTAGCACAAAGAGCAACAAAAGTGCAGAATATTTTGAATATTCAAATAATTAAACATGTTGAAAGAAATAAATCAAAAGAAAGAAGTGGCTATAGACAGATGTAATGTATGGGATAATGTTATTAGTTCTTTAAGTATTAAACCTGAAGAAGTGAAAACTTTTATTCATATAGGAGCAGAGACTTTTTGCAAAGTGACTATTGATATTGCTAAAAGGTCTGTTATAATGCTTGAAAAAGTCTTTGGGCCAGATTCAGGAAGCCTCCGTGTAAGAGTTATAACTCTTACACGGAGGCTGCAGTTAAACTGTGTGATGTCAGCATGTCATGCATATGCATGAGGTGCATGAGGCATGCTGAATCACACTAGTAACTCTTACACGGTCCGTGTAAGAGAGTAGGGGGCGTGTCTGTAGGCTAAGCTCTGCAAGTGGACACTGAAGACTAGAATGGCTGAAAGTAAACAGCCACGAGAAAGGCCATGAAAATGTGAATAAACACACTATACAACACATGCCCCAACTGGCCATCAGTGTATAAAGTGAAGAGATGTCATAAAAGTAAATTAAAACCTTTTTTTTGTTAAACCTCAGAATATGTGCTACTGTGTGCTGGTGTGCTACTAGCAATCACAGTTAGCAGTCAGTGGAAAAGGATATAAGAACTAAATATGCAAAGTAAGCCAAGAAATAATAGCTTAGCGGTAGAGTAGCCCTAAGAGTAGGCAGGCAGGGTTCGAGCCCTACAACAACCTTTTTTGTAAATAAGCACTAAAAGCCCCTGACAGTATTGTACAATGTAAATGTATTCCCTTTTGTAAAAA